>NW_004797829.1:394469-396085 GCF_000002075.1 Aplysia californica
ACTCTCTCTCTCTCTCTCTCTCTCTCTCTCTCTCTCTCTCTCTCTCTCTCTCTCTCTCTGTCTCTCTTTCTCTCTCTCTGCCCCCCCTCCCCCTTTCTCCTTATGCTGTTTTCTCTTTCTCTTACCACCCTGTCTTTTAATGTCACACACGCGCGCACACACACACACACACACACACACACACACACACACACACACATACAAACACACATACACACACACAAACACAAACACATGCACACACAAATACATAGTATTATACACCACAAAATAAACCCACCGATAGTGCATTTTAGGATTTTGATTAACCAGTTTTGGAGTTGTACAGCCTTTCAAGATAGAATCATCCAGTTTCAGGACACGAACGTTCAGTTCTTAATCTACATCGGTTGTTTATACTTTGCCTGCGACGGCTTCTTTAACCACAAACCTTGCTGTAATCTGCCTTCGAAATGACCTGTTCATGATTCGCACAAATATTGTAGATTATATCATGAGCTTAATGCTATTCTACGATGTACTAATTCCATTATCTTTTTAAAATCGGTTTGGATGTAATTTACCCCGAAAGCGGTGGATTTCAGTCACAAAAACAGGAGCCAGTACAAATTAAAATGCTAAAAATTTCTACAGAATACCAGCACGAACTTTGATAATTTTGAGTTTAAAAGGCGGAAGATTTTTAAGGTATCTGGTCGGATGTGGCAAAAATTCCCAGAATTTAGGAATTCAAGTTAGTACAAAATAGCACTTTGCTCGAGATATAAAGCCAAAGGTTTACTCTTCCCGCTCAACCAGTGGGTTCCTGTGGGTATGGGTAAACAAACGGTATATCTGATTCAGTCCTCTCTGCCGAGCGGCAGAGCTCTATAACGCTCGACCTTTCCTTGGATATGAATCGTAAGCGAATATTCTGTTTGTGTGCATGGCGCGAAGCGAGAAAGAGTAAAAAGTGAGAGCGCGAAACAAGAAAAAAAGGACCCCAAAAAATCAACACAACCCGCTGTGTGCTTATAACTGGGAAATAATTTGTTTTTCTTGGAATCGTCGGGCAGTGAAACAGCTTCACAGCTAAGGGAGGTAACCGGGAAATGCCGCTAGAATGCTAAATAGCACCCGTGGATATGGAAAAATAAAGGGTTTATTTTGTAAATAACATCAGATCTCTCCCTGTCCGTCAAGATGCTGCTTCGCTTTTCGCCCAGATGGAGCTAATAGTTGTCCTTTGAGGAGGTGTCAGAGCGATCTTTTCGAGTGAACTAGGAAAATTGAGCCTATCAGTCTGTCTGTGCTTTTATTGTAAAAAGATCCACGAGAACACATCTCAGCGTGCGCCTGTGCTTGTTATGCTATATAATGAACAAGCAGATGTCTCGCTGTGCTAACATTGTATATGCCTCTAAAAGTGTCTATAGTAATAATGATTGTAATTGCTTTAAAGGGAATTTTTGTTGGCATTTTATTTTTATTCATACGAACAGATACTATAATAAAGGGAAAGAATAGGAAAAAAAACAACAGAGAAACAGAGAAACGGACAGGAAGATAAGTAGACAGATAGAAGAGGTGGGATAGACAGACAGACAGACAGACAGACAGACAGACAGACAGACAGA
>NW_004797829.1:396536-399810 GCF_000002075.1 Aplysia californica
ACACACACACACACCTCTCTTCGTATAATCCTTTTTTTAAATATATAACGCAAACACCCTATCCCCCTCCTTCTGGGAACGTGGACACAAATAAACTCCACTCCTACCCCAGCAGTTCCCGGCAAGACATACCTTTTAAAAAAAAACAAATTTACATACCCCAAAACTTATTAGCTTAACTATCAGTTTATAAGCTCTTTTTGTGTAGTCTTGTACAGCATAAATCTTCAGAGGCCTTGGACGAGAGTGTTTTCAAACGGCGTAGATTTGTCGCTGATTTTACAACTGTGCAAGATTAGATAACATATTTCCCTGGCTTTCTGCCAATTAAAAAAGTATGGGTGTTTTTTATGTTCCCGTCGACACAATTTAGATCATTTAGGAGGCGGGCTTCTGATCCTCCTGTCTGTAAGGGCCAATCAGGACGGGGAGGAACAAATACCAGCAGAAAGACGAGTTACAGCTTTAAAAAATTTCTCTCAGGTTGAGAATCGAGCCCAGGTCTCCTGCGTGCGACAGCAAAGCGCCTTACCTCTGCACCATACACTCTGCTCCCTCGAATATCTTTGTGACCTCCTGACCAAAACATTATGTTAAAAAAAAATAGGGGTAAAAGCCTATTGAAATATCTTTTAGTGTGTAAAACAGAGGCTGTTCTTAAAAGCGGTTTTAATATGTTAGATTTATGAACCATCCCTTCGGGGAAAAAAAACGTTTATAGAGAAAATAGTAAAAATAATTACTTTGGTATTACCAGCACTCTCTATAATTTTGATTCTGTAAACAGCTCTGATTATTTGACTCACTTGAGAAGTTAGATGATGGCCACCATTTTTATTGTTACGTTTTGGTCCTTTTCATGATGTAGAAGAAGTTCGCCAGACTATCCAACGTAACAATAACTCAGTGAAAATCTCACAACGAGAAAAAGGAAACCGAGCTGGTACATTCATCGCCAAGCTACCGAATCAAGCAGTCTCGAACAAGAACAAGAACAAGAACAAGAACAAGAACATGGCCAAGAAGAAAAACAAGAAGAAGAACAACAAGAAGAACAACAAGAAGAAGAACAACAAGAAGAACAACAAGAAGAGCAGAGACACCAAGATGAACAAGAAGAAAGATAAAAAGAACAAAAAGAACAAGAACAAGAACAAGAACAAAAACAAGAAGAACAAAAACAAGAATAACAAAAGCAAGAAGAACAGGAAGAAAAGGAAGCGGCCTTGCAAAAACGACAGTGTTTCTGGGAACATGTGAAGGCAGAAGAAAGAGAGTCGGACAAAAATAAAGAAGACACAAAGACCACATAACAAAGTGAACAAGCTAAAGTTTTACTACAGAGACCCAATTCCTAGCTAATGATTGGGAAATGTGGAACAGTCTAATACACAGATCATCAAGGTCAACACTTGTGACTTTACCAAGGCTTAGATCTAGATCTAAGGGTGTAGAAACAAAAGAAGAAAAAGAAGAAAAATACAATCGGAATTGTGTAAGACATATATACATGATGTATTACAAAAAAGCCGTCTTAAGCAGGTGGATGTCTTACACAGTTTCATGATAATGTAAACAAAAAGGCACGTGGGGGGAGGGGGGGGGAATGGCCGTTTGTACAGGCGATTGCATTATCTTATACTGGTGGCCGTTAGAGTTGGTTGTTCTGAATTTGATGATTGTTGAAATTGTCATGATTTTTTCCCAGTGTACATTATTCATTTTTTAGATTTATATTAATTTCTTGTATTCGGGCCTTTTCGTATCTAGCCTAGCTATATCTCCGCGTTAAGGAGTAATGTAAATCTATGCGTCGTTCTTCTCTACATCATAAAAAAAAACTTGAGATTGAGGAAGGGAGCGGGTGGTATTCCCACAACTGCCTGCACAGCTTGCAAAATGCTGGTCACTTAAGATATTTTGTGTTGTAGCCTTCAGCTCATCCCTGTAAGCGATAGTCGTTACCCTTCCATCATGGCCGTATCGATCCTTCCAACTGAGCCAACAGTAATTCAATTAGAATCGCCCCGCGCCGATTTGAAATTGGAATCGCTCCGCTAAGCAAAGACATTAGGCGGAAATTCGATCAGAGGCATCCTGGCTGCCATATTTGATTTGCTCTCCCAAAAATGAATTCAGATTTATCGCCGGGCGACCAATCATTTCTCGAATAATTGGGGTCATGGGTCGCGCACTGACTGTCTACCTCGCCAGTTAGAGAGGAGGGCGACCGTTGATTGGTTCAAGTGGGGGGCTGAGGAATGAAATCGAGGCTGCCAATTCAGTTTTTCTTTCCGGTCGATTTACTGTTGCACGAGGAATATTGGCTAGGATTGATGGGGACCGACCATTTGGGCCGTGTTATCCTTTGCAACTTCTCTTTATCCGTACATTATTCTACTTTCTTTTTCTTTTTCTTCCCCAAGCCCCGTGGAGTGAACTTTGGGCTGTGAACATCCCACGGGGTTTTTATAGCGGGTTCTATTTGCAACAGTAATGGAGTAATATCCATATCCCTGGTGGGGGAAAGGAGTAGACATTTCGGGTAGCACTTCATGTCGCTAGAGATGGTGATTTTGCATAAAAGTTTCCCTTTATCCGTCCCTGATTCCGCTCCACTTCTCTCAAATAATCACCCTCCTCCGTCTTCGTGTTTCTCTCGCCTGCCTATCTAGGTCTACTGCTCATTTTGTTTTCTGTATTTCCCCGCCTTTTTTATTTGCTATGTTATTGTTTTTATGCGATTTCCTTGTTTATAACTTTATATCACTCTCGTTTTCCCAGTGTTTTTTCTTTTTCTTGCTTGTTTCTCTCACTTTCTTTCATCCTCACTCTTCCTTTTTCGTTCTCTAATTCTTCTCTCTCTCTCTCTCTCTTTCTCTTTCTCTCTCTCTTTCTTTCTCTCTCTCTCTCTCTCTCTCTCTCTCTCCCTTATCTATCTATTTATCTCTCTCTCTGTCTATCTATCTCTTCTCTTTCTCTCTCTCTCTATTTGTCTTTCTTTCTCTCTCATTATCTCTTTCTATCTCTTTCTCTTCACGTTTCTCTCCCTCTACCTCTCTCGTTCTCTCTCTTTCTCTCTTTCGCCCGTGCACACACATACACACACACATATACACACACACACATACACACACACATACACACACATACACACACATGCACACACATACACACACAAACACACATATGCACATACATACACATACATACATACAAACATACATACATACATACATACATACATACATACATACATACATACATACATACA
>NW_004797829.1:401949-407274 GCF_000002075.1 Aplysia californica
GTGTGTGTGTGGTTGGGGGGTGTAATATGTGCATTAGTGATTATTTATGTTGTCTACTTTTTTAGCATAATATTTGTGTTTATGTATGTGGGTATTTTATGTTTTTGTTTGCAGTTAATTATGTGCTCCTACCTTTTGTTTTCGTGCGTGAGATTTTTTTTCTTCTTACTTCAGTTATTTGTCATGCCTTCCTGTTGTTTGCTTTGAGCGTGTTTGTGTTCGTTTTGTCTTTGTGTTTTGTTTTTTGCAAGGGGCCCTTGGGCTGGAGGGGTGGAAGGACTCGTTTTTGTTTTGGAATGCCCAGTCAGAAATCTAGGGGGTGGTTGTTGTTTGTGTCTGTGGGGTTGTTTTTTTTCTTTCTTTTTTATGTTTTGGTATTGCTCTGTGTTTTCCTGGAGATGATGGCTGTAGCGTGCGCACCGCAGGAGGAGGAGGAGGAGGAGGAGGAGGTGGAGGAGGGGGAGGAGGAGGTGGAGGAGGGGGAGGAGGAGCACGAGGAGGAGGAGAGGGAGGAGGAGCACGAGGAGGAGGACGAAGAGGAGGCGGAGGGTACGAGGAGGGGGAAAAGGGAGGGTAGGGGGGAGGGTGAAGGGGGATGGAAGAGAGAGGAGGGAAAAGGGGAAAAGGTGGGGGGGGGGTAACTTACCTGTATTCGGTCCTCAGGCAGGTCGATTTTGAGCGCCAACAGTTCCCGAGCATACAAGTCTGGATAGTGAGCGTCCTTGAATGCTTTCTCTAGTTCTTCCAGCTGGTAGCTTGTGAAGATAGTTCTGATTCGGAAAAAACAAAATACGTGCTTTGTTATCCTATTTTCATTCCGTTTTGCTCGTTTTTTACTGTGTATATTTTTGGTTTATGCCTGATTTATTTGTTTATTTGTTTATGTGTTTATTTGTTTATTGTTTTCAGACTTTTCGACATGCATGTCATTGTACACTATCCAAAACGAAAGATAGTGTTGTGAATACATGCATAATAATGTCTTCAAACACAAAACTCGTGTATTATAAAAATGAGGGGTGCAAGTCAAATTGTAAAAAAATGCAGATTCTTTCGATGTTTTGGTCGTATTGTTTTATGAGTGTGTTTGTCTTTAACAAAGTTTTATTCTGTTTTGTTTTTGTTTGTTTTTTATTTTGTTATTTTTTCCCCGTCTTTTTTGAAAAATTTGCTTTCATAATAATATAATTTCTTTTTCATGTTAGTTTTGCTTTTAGTTTGTATATTTAAGCCGGGGTCGAGGGGAAGTCCAGATTGAAAACCTTTTAAACGTGGCATTCTTCGACAACAGCACGATCTGTTTTGAAAAAGTTTGAAACATCAATAAGTAACCTACGAGCACATTAACTAAGCCATTTGACATTTTAAAAACTGACGAAAGAGCTCTAGCCTACTGTTTTCACTTCGATAAGTCCCAGTGACTGAAAACATCAGCTAGGTTTTGAAATAAAATAACATCATCATCTTCATCTTCACTACCATCATCATGACCATCATCATCAACAATAACAACAACAAAGCTAACAACAACGTCAACAACAACAACAGCTACAACAACAACAACAACAACAACAACAACAACAACAACAACAACAACAACAACACTATCAACAACAACAATATCAACAACAATAACAGCCGCAACAACAAAGACATTGACGACAAGGAGAACAACAAAAACAATAACAAAAACAACAAAATACGAGTAAAGTGATGATATTATTATGAAATTTCACTAGCATCGGCCATAATGCATGCTATTGTACTTAAGTCGTATTGTAACTTCATCGTTGACGTGATTTACAAGAGATACTGGTGCTATAAGTTTGTTTTTTTTCTTCTCTACTTTTCATTAGAAACACGCACTGTAGTCTTCTGTTTTTAGTTGCTGTTTCCAATGTGAAGTTAGCCTTCAGTGTGTCTGTACAGCTTTGTAACAATAGTTGGGCTCGCTTTGCCTTGCACACACAGGACGCAAGCTCTATTACTATGTGTTAAAAATATGCATTGTCGATATTCTGTCATTTGATAATGACGGAATATTGATAACAACAATAGTGACAACCACAACAATGAAAGAACCCCCCCCCCCAAAAAAAAACCCCCAACATCAACCAAACAAACAAACAAAAAATAGAGGACTGCCCACAGTAGCAACGACTAAAGAAAAACATGGTTTTGATCCCAGCACTAATGATAAAAGAAAGACAGAATTGTGAATACATACATAATAATGTCTTAAAACACACAACTCGTGTATTATATAAATTGAGGGGTGCAAGTACAAGTTTACACAGGAAAGGAATCTTGAAAATGTTGGTTGTTGGTGGATTTAAACACCCCGATGTTTGAGACTATATGGGTCATATCGGAACCATAGAAGTATTTTTAAAAAACAAAAACAGCCTACGAAAATAAAGATACAAAAATACAAAAACAAATAAAAAAAAAAAAAACCCCCCCCCCAAAAAAAAACCCCAAAAAAACTCGAGCAAACAAAACAACCCAAACCATTCTGAGGGAGATAGATAGATAGATAGATAGATAGATAGATAGATAGATAGATAGAGAGTAAAATAAGGGGGGGGGGAGGGGGATTTATCAGAAAACAGGCTGAACAGGAATATGAAAATTTTCTTCGAAAATTCCGTACACCGGATCCTATGCCAGAAGGAACTTTGAACTTCAATGTAGCAAAGTTTGCATTGTACTACATGTATAATGAATGCGACAGGTCTCAGCAGTCTGCGTAGAATAAACAGCGATACAGGTGATTCTTTTGGGTGATGTATTGAAAGAGGGACGGATGAGTTAAATATTTTAAACTTACCAGTGTTTATCAACCTTTTTGTGAAGCCCGAACTCACTTTTGCCTCTTTTAAGAAGCTAAAATTTTCCACCCGCCCACCTATTTGTATTTCCGAGCGGGGCATTAAACAATAAATTATCTGTCACTACTAGGGTGATCACCCGCCTCCCCCCTCCCACCAAAATGACCAAACGCCCAATAGAGAGGGATATCGTATGTGTGTGTGTGTTTGTGTGTGTGTATAGCGTATATGTGTGTGTGTGTGTGTGTGTGTGTGTGTGTGTGTGTGTGTGTGTGTGTGTTTATGTGTTTACATGTTTGTAGGGCTATTGGGATAAAAGTCAAATATGCTACACACTTAGGGGCCTGTGTTGTGAGAAGGACTTGTATGCTGCACACAGACATAAACGATACTTTTAAGCATTGTGATTCTAAGAAAGACAGATAAGTCACACAGAGACATAAAGGTATACGTAAAGGGTCGTGTATCGTGAGAAGAACTGATGGGCACAGGATAGAGAAAGGGGCCTTGTGTGTAGAGCATTGTTTCCTTAATTAGCACTTGTCCTCCTGTGACGCGGGACTCCGCCCTCTCCCTTATCTCCCCTGTAAGTATCTCTGCATGTGCATTAATTAGGATCTCTGCAACCCTCGCTCGATCCTTAATTGGGCCAATTTTCTGCCTAATTCGGAGAAAGGCACTGGGACATCTCAGGATGCGCGTGCGCCCGACGGCCGTTTGCACGTGCGGATCCCATTTTCTGAGCGCGCGTCGGAGAAGGCGGGAACCAGACGGAGCGGGAGGTAACTCTCATCGGTCGGGGTGCGAAGGGAAATAACTCCGAGAAAAAAAATCTGATCAAATCTTGGCGGGAGGCTGGGCTGAATTTGCAATCGACTGCGGCTTTAGCGTGGACAGTCGACGTCTTTGTGCCAATGTCAGAGGGGGTGATCGGCCCAGCCATTATCGGGGCACGGTCCTGGCATCGTGTACGATTCCTGATGCGACTGTCAATGAGATACTGTCGGCGATGTAGTCTCGGGTGTCATTTAATCGTCTGGTGTGTTATTCACTGATTGATTGATTGATTTAGGCTTGCATGTATCTATTTTATCTCCTTATTTTGTTTCTTTATCGCGGTGGAGGGATGGGTAGGGAGAAGGGGGTCAAAACAATGTTGTAATTTAATGACACTAATCTAGTACTATTTTACTGTCCTCTTAAAAGGGTTTTTTATAATGCATTTTCAAGGTTCCCTTATAATACAGCTTCAGTTTTTTGTTTTTTCATTTGTTCTTCAATTTACTAATAAAAACCCAATTATAGCTTCTCCTGCAACATGAAAAGAGGCAAACTATTTAAAGAAAGACTCTACGTGACTGAAGTAAACACAAGATTGCATTCTCCACTCCGCCCCCCCCCCTAAAAAACAACTCACCCAACAACAACAACAACAACAACAAACAAGAAAAAAAACCCAAAAAATAACAATAACAATAACAAAAAATACTGCCATTCGTTTTTATAGTTCTCTTTACGTTTTACAGCTTCAATGAGGTCACGTTCAAGGCGTACATTTTAGCTGCGTCTACTTTTTGTTCTCAGTAGTATCTTTTTAGCTTCTTACTTTCTTTCTTTTTTCCTCAATTCTTTTCAAAAGAAGAGCAAACGCTATAAAACTGTTTTTTCCTTTAAATTCTGAAGTAGGTACTTTATTTATTCCAATTCATTTGACTTTTATGTTTCGACCTCAGCGCTATGTCCAGGTCGACTGTAAGCATCAGAAAAATGATCCTCTTTGGAAGAAATTACGACGAGGACTACTTAAATACCACCTGGGCAATAATCGTGGATATTTTCTCTTCCAGCACACACGCGCCAATCATCTGTACTCCCCACGACTTTCTCTTCCGTATCAACTCGGAAGACATTACGAATGCGAATAAAATTTTATTCACAATATTATTTACTCCGCGAAAGAGACACAGCGTTTGCGCAACCACAAAAAAACAACGACAACAGCAATAAAACGCCATTTTCCCGAAGTGAATATGGCGGCCCTGTGCTGCTTTATCCTTGTTACAGCCATAACAATTATCCCATTGTTGTTCTCTGACGCTCACGTGACATATTCTGGGCTACCGTCGTCGCTGTACAGTTGTTTGAGGGATGATTGGGACGATTTGATTGGTGGAAATAAATATCTCCGAGGATAGAGCTCGGTTACTTCAGGGACACGATATCTTAAATCTTCAGGCTTGTCTGCTGTTTTTTCCCTTTGGTGTGTATTGATTCATATCCACCTACACGATGTTTCCAGCTTTATCTAATGCTAGTCGTTGTTGTTATTGTTATGTTATCTGTACCGTTTGGGGTGCACTTTACTCTCATCAGAGGGATAGGAGGAAGAGGAGCGGCGATAGATAGATAGATAGATAGATAGATAGATAGATAGATAGATAGATAGATAGATAGATAGATAGATAGATAGATAGATAGATAGATAGATAATCTT
>NW_004797829.1:409209-411709 GCF_000002075.1 Aplysia californica
GGGGGGGGTTCTAGCGGACTGGCAAAGTATGGTATGGTTTCAACTTCCCTGTAAGCACTACATTTCTTTAAAGGGGGGGGGGCTTCTAAACATAAAGCTTTCTCCTTCAGGAATGAGGCAAACGGGATGACAATGTAACATCACAAGTTCAAAAACTCCCCCTCTGGGGAATTGAATCGGAATCCTTCTCATCGTAGTCCAATACGACATCAACAGAATTGCTGGAGCCCCATGTAGTTGTATACAATTTGGTTGTTTTTTATCATTTTAAAAAGTATTACTATTATTATTATTTTGCACTCAGTTGTTGGTTTTTAGTATTATTGTTGTTATTGATTATGAGGTTATTGCTGTTTTTGCTTCTGTTATTATTGTTGTTATTGTTGTTATTGCTGTTATTGTTGCTGTTGTTGTTTCTTTCATTTAGTTTAACAAAATAGAAACAAAGAGCGCACAAAGAAATTTCTCTTTCGCTTCTCTCTTACTAAAGCGGTTTCTTTTACTGTCAATGGGCGTGACAACAAATCTGTTCTTTTAACGCCTTTATTCCTCAGCAGTCACTTCTCTTTCTTCCACTCTTTTCAACGGCATCTTCCAGGCATTGAACATTTTACAAAAACCCCTATCTTCAAGTGCCCTTTACTCTGTGGAGTGGTCGCTCTATTGGGCTTGCGTGATAATATGACAAGGATTTGCTACCACTTTTTGGACTAAGTCAGTACTGCTAATCCCCACTGACCAGCACGAATCTGTCATCAGTTACTGCGGAGTTAACTCCTCTCTCGTCTCTTTAATCCCTCTTCGGGTCGTAGATGAACGACTTCATCCCTCTACCTTCCCACCAACCTGCTTGAATTGCGTTACCTGCAAACCTGGCTCCGATACCCGATCTATTGACCTGTGGTGCTCGGACGACTTTGAGACAGAAGAACATCTGCCCGCAGAGCCAGGGGTGTCCTGAGAAGCTGACCGCACGGACAATAGACGAGCCTTGTCGTCGCTCTCCAAATTAAAATCTCCGCAGCAAGTCTCCCCCTTCAAGAGCTCGGTGTATTGAGCATGAGTTGGGCTTTGAACCGTTGTCTCAGGCTGTCTTTCGTGGCCAAGGCTGGCCCTCAAGGAGCTCCGCCCACTGCCAAGCTGTCACGTGACATGTGGAGGAATGTGCAGCCAGCCAACAGACGACAATGGCGTCGACCATGGTTATTGATGGCTTTTGAACTTAACAGACGTCTGCAGACATCAGTCCTTCCGACCCCACCTACCCCCCCCCCCTCCCCAGTTTAATGTTTTTAGTCCCGTGTGTTCTATACTCTTTTCTCTTTTTTTCGGATGTTTTGTTGTTGTTTTCTTTAAGGGAGGTGATGTGGAAAAGGGGAGGGGCGGGGGGGGGGGGTTATTCCAGAACTGCATTCGATGTTTTCTCTTTTTCTCCCCTTATGCCTTTCCGAAGTCGTGCTCCATCTCCATAATATTTTCTTGTTGCATGCCTCACAACCCCTTGCCCCTGTTCTCTCTCTCTCTCTCTCTCTCTCTCTCTCTCTCTCTCTCTCTCTTTCTCTCTCTCTCTCTCTCTCTCTCTCTCTCTCTCTCACACACACACACACACACACACACACACACACTCACTCCCTCTCTCTTTTGCCGTGTATTTGTGTGCAAATTCTCCTCAGTTGCCTGCCTGCATGTGAAAAACAAAATAGCATCTACACTATCTCTATCATATTCTGCAGAGACAAATGCTAGAAAGACGTTTACCACGCATTCCTATATCTGAGCCATCAAGCGCTTTGGTAAAATACTTTGAGAAAATCATTGAGATCACGTAATGATGTCGAAATGTCGCTCTCTATAATTACCTATATTGTGTATAACAGAATATTTATAAAAATATAAGGTCTATAAGTTTTAATTGTAGAATTGTACATTAAGAGACGATTAATGATTGTTTGTCCATCAACATCTGACGATAACCAATGCATCTGCTGAGGAGAATATTTCTGAAATGAGGATTAAGATGATTTGTGGCTTCTGCTATGGCTATATTTGCCGTATTTGAGCATCTGAAAGCTTGATTTTTATTTGTGAACGTTTGTACCTTGCAGGCTTCTCTCTGGTAAAAGTACAGTTATTCCTACAGTCTGTTGCGTTGTGTTTATTATACTGGGCCAGATTTAAGGGAGGGTGAGGGGAGAGCAAACTTGTGGACATCATGTATGATAGAGTCCAGGAAAAGGGGAAAAAAGCAACCACCCGTCTAAATACCCAGGGAAGTCTTTGATCTCTGAGTGGGTATCTCAAGTAGGGTCTCAGGTGGGAGGGATCAAGTAGAGAAACAAGGGGAGGCGAACGGTGGGATGGTCCTCCTCTCCACATGGTGCCTCGGACACGGCAAGGTTGGGGACTCCTGGTGGAGATACGGGGCGTGGCCCTCCCTTCTTGTGGACAAAACAGTGGTTCAGCGGCCAGTGATAACAGTTTGGGTTAGGCCATAGCCCCA
>NW_004797829.1:416709-421097 GCF_000002075.1 Aplysia californica
TACAATTAAAGCTTTAGGGGTGATTCTCCAGGATGACGAAGGTAAAAATCCACTGTTGGTGGATTAGGGGACCTAATCGAATTAGCGGTTTTTAATTCAGTTTACGGATTCCACGCTGAGGCAGAACACCAGACCAGGTGTTGACAGGAGAGAGGGGGAAGGAGAGGGAGAAAGAGAGAAAGAGAGAGAGAGAGAGAGAGAGAGAGAGAGAGAGAGAGAGAGAGAGAGAGAGAGAGAGAGAGAAAAAAAACAAAAGAGAGATGGACGGACAGACCAACAGACAGACAGACAGAAAGACAGACAGAGAGGAAGAGAGAGACAAGGAGATGAGAATGTGAATGTCTAGTTTTAACAATTGACATTATATTTTGTTACAGATGTAAAGGGGCGTGAAGCTATTGCTTTGACCTGGGATGCCATGGTTACTCAATGGTACATGCACAACAATCGTGGGGCTGTGAGTCTTCTTTAATTAAGCTCTGATCTTTTATCCAAGAATTTTTACTCTCTACCCCCCTTCCCCCTCCCCTTCCCTTTCCCCCCTTTCCATTGTTCCCAACATCCATCCCTTACCTGTCTCTTTAAACTTTCATCTGCCTCACCGACCCCCCCCCTTCCCGCTCCCTGTACCTTTTTTCCTGGAAAGTATAAAATTCATATTGTGATATCTATCTAATCTATTATATTTACCTGTTCAGTTATCAGCATGCATTCATTGACTTATTTATTCTTCTAAACAGTAAACATTTTCATTTACTCATTCATGAATTTTTAACTTAATATTTGTCCCTGTTTTACCAAAGTTCAATGTACAAAAGAGGACTCATTGATAATGAGTTGAAATTACCCTCAGAGTCAGAGTAAGCTGACGTCACACTGACTATTATCCATGATCTGAAGACAAATTGGTTTAATAAAAGTTCAGCCCGTTCACAGGATATTATTATAATATGGAGTTGAACCATATTATCGCTCATCAGTAGCTGTAAGTCAGCTTCATTATCCGATATTTTTCTTACGTCGATTGAGTGAGTCCGAAAACGAGGCCACAAAAACACACGAGACACGAAAACAAATAAATGTGCCTACCAAAGACCAATGTTGTGGAAAAGATCAAGGTCTTATTGACACATTATTGATACGTAAAAAGGATATTGGAGTCGGGTGGAGGGGAAAAGGGGGGGGGGTGGCGTTGCAGATGCAGATACATGTATAAGGCAAAAGGTTGATGGGGTCGGAAATTACATTTCAGTCTTTGTAGAATAATACGGTTTCTTTTTTATGTTGCTTTTTTGTACAGCCTTTTTCTTATTAATTATCATGCAGGAGAAAATTGAAACTATCACAAAATCAAAGAAAACCTAGACTCGCATTCCTTGCAAACAAGTAATAAAAAAGTATTACGTACCATCGAGGTCAACGTGATTTCTATTCAGATTTTTGTTTTGTCCATTGTATTATACGAAGTCTTCGGCTTTTTAAATAAACCTGCAAAAGCTACTAATTAACGTTTTCCACTGTGGTCTATGAAGTCCATATCGTCGGTTTACAGTTGAAGATCTACGAAGCCCAAAATTGTGATTTTGCAGTTTCTCAATAATCTGTGGTATCGTGTGCATAAGCCCAAGAAATAATTTGTGAAAATTTAAATCCTAAATGTTTAGAAAAATAAGCAAAAAATCATAATGTGGATACAACTGTTTAAAAAAATGAAGCCCATTTCTTTCCTCTCTCTTGTAAAACGTTGCTTTTTGGGATCAGTAAATTTTGATAGCTTGCCACCGACATAGTGCCTAGAACCACTCCTGCTGTCGATAGTGATGGTACTGCTTAGACAGGTTTCACGTTTCTCTCCATAGCAATGTCATTTGTGTTGTCGATCGGTTTATAATTGGTCGCTTTTTAGCACAAGGGGACTATCCCGAAAAATGCTGTTTTGAGAAAATCGAAGGTAATGTTTTTGTCCCTTGTTCAGTTTCTTTAAAAGACAAGGAGAGCCTTCTCTATAACCAAACAAATATACACACCAAAGGAACCAAACTTCTCCTATAGGTAGATCAATGCCCACTTTTGGCGTAGGTCAAGATTTCTGAAAAACCCCGAAATCTAGGTTAGCCCGCTTGTCCTTAAAAGCGACCAATCATCTTCTGGAGTTTTATTCATGCAAATAACTTACTTACAATCGCCTCCACAAAAGTTTACATGACGTCAAGATGATTGTGTCTACATGTACTACAATCGTGGGGTCAAAATAATTCTAAGAGATATAAAACGTTAGTTGTTAAGGTTTAAAACACATTATATTGATAGGTGGGTTTTTTTGTTGTTGTTTTTTTTGTTGTTTTTTTGTTGTTTTTTTTGTTTTTTTTGTTTGTTTGTTTGTTTTTGTAAAGCTCTAAAACGTATAAACTTACAGAATGTTTCATGTAGAGCTTTGAGATGTATATTACAGACCGTTTGATGTAAATTTCTTAATAATATATACTATGTGGAACGTTTATTGCTGTAATGCTCAAAAATTTGTACGGCCGTTTGGTTTTTGATTGTTTGTTGGTTTGTTTATTGGGGGGTTCTTTAGTTTAGTTTTTATTTCTCTGGTTCTGAACTTTTCTAGCGTTTGCTGTAGTGTTCTAAACATACAGAACATACGTTGTAAAGTTCTTAAAATTACAGTGTTTGTTGCAGTTATTTAAAACTAGCTGGGCCCCCTTTCGATGAAAGGAATGATCGGTGCTTTGATATCAACTAAAAGTCATTGGCCTACTACTTTACTGGAATGGGGCAATACATCTTGAGAGATGAAAAAAATTAGAAGGTCTAGACCTATACTCTCAAAACAAAATGCGCCTTGCGAAATATCACTTCCGGATTTTCTAAAAGTACAGAGACAGAAGCGGCGGCCTACAAAAGCGATCGGCGAAATAAAGAAATTTAGCTTTTTGCAGCAAAACTGTCTCAAAACTGAAAAAACCAAGGGCGTCACGCTCTGGAGAATATTTTTTTAAATATTTTGGTGAAAACCGCATGTCGATCAATGCAGCCATTTAAAAGCCTTTTGAATAACAAAATTCGGCCACCACAAATAGATAATAGAAAAGACAAAAACGTAAAATGTCTTTTGAGGTTCTTGAAACCTTAAAGAATGTTCTTTTGTTCTTGTAGTTCTGGAAAACTTAAAGAATTATAGGGGCGGGGGGGGGGGGGGGGGGTTTTGTTTTTGCTTCTGAATTTCTGGTGGGTTTGTTTGTTTGGTGTCGCTTTAGACGATGATTAGCGTGTGAGCGCGCAGGAGGAGTGGGTATATATTTTGTTTTTTGGCGGGGGAGGGGGGGTTGGTAATGCTCCTAAGAATCAAACGTTTTTAGCAATTCAAATGCTGTCAAAATAAAGAAAACATTATAATATACGATTTTTAATTAGCTACGGTGGAATGGGCAAGGATGAACCGTTTTGTCATACAGATATAGAGGAAGAAGAGCTGGAAGGAAATCTATATGGGTATTACACAATCTAAAGATATATAAAACGAAATAAGGAGGGGTGAAATATCATCCACAGATCAGTTAAGAGGAAGAGACGAACTTGGAAAGGATTGAAGACAAAAATCGTATTCCATTTTAAACGTATTATTTTTGTTTTAAGGGAACGAACGACCTACATTATACAGAAAGGTCGCAAAGAGAACACAGCCTGTGGTCAAATGAGAGTGTGCCGTTAGCTTAGTTGGTGTGGTGCTGGACAACGGAGAGGAAAGCTCGGATTTGAATCCCCAAAGAGGCATTTTAAAACTTCTGGGAACCTTTTAAAGGCTTTCTATCCATTTGGCTCTGTCATAGGTCGCTTTTAAGCACAAGGGGGCTATCCCAAAAAAAGCCGTTTTGAGAAAGTTGAAGGTGAAGCTTTTTCCCCTTGTTCTGTTTCTTTGAAAGACAAGGAGAGTTTTCTCTATATCAAACAAATATACACAAAAATGAATCCAAACGTCTACTATAGGTAGGACAATGCCCACTTTTGGTGTTGGTCAATATTTCTGGAAACCCCCAAGATTTGGGTTAGCCCGCTTGTCCTTATAAGCGAACATATCCGCTGGTATGAACCTTAACATCAGAGACCTCGCCTCTTTTAATAACCTTTCGTAGTTAAAAGCGGCGTTAAGCCTTTAGAATTTCGCAATTTCAGTTGAATGGTCAAAGTAGAGGAGACAACAGGAGAGAAGAAGGTAAAGGTAGCGCACCAAATTAATTGATAATATTACGTCTGGAGTCATGCACATAGTTTTTCTTATCTGGGGATTTTGGAGGGTTTCTTTTGATTGTTTTTTTTTGTTTGTTTTTTTATTTTTTGTTGTAATTTTGTTTTTTTGTTGTGTTTTTCTTTTTTTGCAGGGG
>NW_004797829.1:423184-425785 GCF_000002075.1 Aplysia californica
GGGGGGGGTAATCATAAACGTATTGAATCATATTTTATTTGAAGGTTACTTCGGTTTACGAAATGGAAAATCCGAAAATTTGCGTGGTGGTCTTGAATTTCGTTGTGACATGTTCTCTCTTTTTGTGTGCTACAGAGTTCAGACACTCACTGTAACCCTTGTCTGGTAAGAAGGTCAAGGGAGCAATGGCGTCTTACTGAAGGGAATTCCAAAATGTTAATGGCTACTTCAATATTGCGTTTTTCAGTATCAGATCTTTGTTATCAAACTCTGGCTTTCCCCATCACCTTTTATGGTTGTTTAATTTTTTTCCCACCGTTCCCGGTATTCTTGTATTATTTTGTTAGTTAAATTTTTTTTCTTCCAGTTGTGGTTTCAGTATTCTATTAAGTTCTTTATTTTCGTTTGGTTCGTCAATATAACATTTTTCTGTTCACTTCAGAATGACAAAAGTTTCTCTCTTTTCGTTAACCTAACCGCTCTTAACAGAGCCGGGTCGTCTAGATGTGACCTGCTTAAAGACATCCCTTGCGCGTCATGTGCACATCCTAGCTCCTGGCAACAGCAGACATTGATCTGACCGTCTTAAGGATCGGCCGTAACCTCATTACATAATGCCTTGCTGCTCCACGCGTTATTTTTACAGGAGCATGTGATCGGGTGGACAGAAATGCCAATTTGGATATCACAGGCCGTCTCTGGCACGTCAGTCGTTCACCATTTTGAAAAAAAAGTTGGCCAAAAAAAAATTTAAGAGAAAAGAAAAGAAAAAGCTTTCTCAGCTTTTCTTTATTTCTAACTGTCATTATGCAAAGCTATCTTTGTCCCTTCCGCATTAAAGATATATATATACAAAGGAATGTTTCATTTTTATCCTCCAAGATACCGAAAAGAGCATAAACATAACATAATTTACAAGATAGCTATTTTCTTGAACTTCTTTCAGGGTTGGATTTGTTTTTTTCTTAGCGAATGGAACAAAACTAAAAAGGGAACAAGTGTAAAAAGGGAATGAGAAAGAGGAATAGGACTATGAAATAGACGCTGAGATAGAATTAGACAACAGAAAAAGGGGGAAGGACAAAGAAGGGAAAAGAGAAAGATGAAAGGAGAGAGAAAGAGAGAAAGAGAGAAAGAGAGCGGGAGAGAGAGAGAGCGAGAGAGAGAGGGGAGAGGGGGAGAGAAGGAGAGAGAAAGAGAGATAAAGAGAGGTAATAAAGACAAAGTAAAGGAGTGACCAAGAGACAGGCAACAAGATAGATTGTGTCAGAAAAAGGGAGAGGGACGAAGGGAGTTTAAATGGTATAAATGATAAAAACACATACGGGTTCGAGTGTGAGTGGAGGGAAGTGGGAGTAGGGGGATGTTAAAGGAAAAGGTAAACTGGAACTTAGTCAGAATTAGAAAATGGGGTTAATATCTTTAAGTCTGGATTTTTGGGGTGCGAGGGGACATTGACACGGATCCCAAATAATTATAGAAATTAGTTTTATTTTAGACAACGTTTTTTTCCGGTCAGTGACCGGAGTTCATTGAGACTTATAATTTACCTTTGTCCTGTTACACGCTGGATCAGGGTATAATGCTGTTACTTTTTTTCTTTTCTCTAAAAGCTTATGTTAACACTCCGTGACCCTAGATCACACATTTTGAGCACTACTTTGACCCTGCTTGCAAGGACCAACCAGAGCTATGTGGATCACGACATCAGCCCAGCAACAACAACAAAAAGTGGGGATACTCAATCAACAATATTATTTTAAAACCCCTATGGGAACTGAAGTCACGCCTTTCACGTCAAAAAAATTAAAAGAAAAAAAAAGGGGGGGGGGGTGGATGTTGCACAGCTTTTCTTTTTTCCTAACTCTCATGTAAGTCTATCTTTGTCTTCAGTGGGAATCGAATGTTATACTTTTCACGTCTAAAAAGAAAAAAGAAAAAAGAGGAAAAAGAAAATAAGTTGCAGTTTTTGTTCCCCAACTCTCATGATGCAAGTCTATCCTCCTGTAGGAATCGAATTTATTCCTTTTAAGTCTAAAAATAAGAAAAGAAAGAAGGAAAGGAAAAAATGGGAAACGTTTACCTTTGTCCCTTCTTCTTTTTTTTTTCTTCCTTCTACGAGCGTAGATAGTACATCACAAATGCTTGTGCGCATATTATTTGTTAGCTTTTACGTAGGAAAGAATACTATATATTATCAGTGCTTATTGTGAAAGTACACGATTTTATAACATTTTCACATAGTTGACATTTTCATCTCGGTGCTATAGAACGACACGGAACTCATTTATGCCCCTGGAAATCTTAATGTTATATTTTAGTTGACGGGACTTTCAATCTCAACGTCCGCCTTCGATAGGAATCGAGTCAGAGAACACATGGACACTCCGCAAACTACCGAAGTTTAGGATCGCTTCATTTTGGATTTTAACTAAGACAAAATGTCGGTCACTTTTGAAAAATAAGGGAAAAATTTAGTTTCATAGTGATATAGAGGGTTTTCAATTATAAATCAGCACGGTTCTTTTATTTTATTTTCCAATAATTCAGAATATTTTTGGAGATAATGCTGGTTTTCCCAGAAGAGATTTGAAACTACCA
>NW_004797829.1:426853-428820 GCF_000002075.1 Aplysia californica
TTATTATTATTATTAGACAGGCTTAACGAAAGATTAAATGTTGTCACTCTCTAAGACCCAGACTACTTCATTGTATGCTTTCACTGGGTAAATGTCATTATGATTTTACTTGCCACAGGCAAATATTTTTTACAGGGATTATAGTATATATGATGTTTGCTTTTATTTAGTATGTTTTAACTATTTTCAAGGAAAGGAATACGAATTATTAAGAACATCAAGATTAAATAATCAACTAAGCGAACAAAAACGTAACAGATAGTAGCACAAAAAAGGAATGGCACAATTCTGTCATTGGTGAAGGACTTGACACAAGTACGTAAAACCAGGCAGTACAATTTTGTTCCATTCCTATCTGGCCGTTTACTTTTTTTATGACCACAACGTACTGCGTCTAGCTCAGCCAATCATATCTCAGGGTAGCCAGCGTTATAACTGGCTCTCCTTCTCGTCCTCCCGAAATTGTTGTTTATTTCAGCATGGCCGACAAGAGGGAGGGAAAAAATCCATAAAGCTTGACATTTCCTGAGACATTTGCATACTGTTGACCCGAGGGAGACATCTGAAAAACTATCGAGCATGAAAGCGAGGCTTGGCACCTTGGCCCGCAAATTAGGCGTCCTCGCCCTCTGGCGCTTCGCGGAGCCATCGCGGACAACTACTCCGTTCCTTAATTAACTTGTTTCTTTTTAATTACCTACACGATCCCTTCCGTTCGATTATTTGTAACGTTATTTAGTCATATCCAGGAGGTTTTAAGTGTATTAATATTCTGCAGATAGAGGAAATGGTGTCGAATGAATTTATAAGTGGTAAAGTAGGTCTAATCGAGTTTGAAAAGTGCTTTATTATTGTACAGCTCTTTTTTGAATGAGGCGAAAATTCAAAAGGGGACAAATAACGAAGCTTAACGATTGTTGTAAAGATTGAGTTTGAAGAGTTTAAAGTCGAGTTAGCGCCATAAATGTCTAAGTAATATTAAGCTGTGAAATTCAAATAAAAACATCACTAATGAATTGGGTCTCACATCAAAGGTAAGTGAAGAAAACTATAAGCCAGTAAACAAGATTAAAAAGAAATGTGAGGGCCAGACAGAATCGATTCAAATTAACGGCAGCCGGCTAGACGCTATTCAAACATAATGATTGTGTATACTATCACTTTAAGCTCGTAATTGGCAATAAAGCATCATCCGGTCCGTTTGACTTACTGGTCCCAGGGAGAAATGTCCGGGCGGTACGTATGTGTCTAGCCATTAAGTCACTTTAAAGACAGGCCGTAAACTGCGGGGCTAATAGCCGAGCACCGGTCTACAGACATCAGCGTATATCATTACTGACCTAGCAGGGCGGTAATTTCTGGCTGTAAACAATTTCGTCCTGTGGTCGACTTTGCACTTTTTTCTCTCTCACCTAGTGCTTTTTTTTCAATTGGCTCTCGTTCTACGGTCATTCAATTTTTTGGGTCAACCTGTTTCTCTGCCCTTTTGGTGAATTAACTTGAGTTGTGAAACAAATTTGGACTTATTTCCAGCACCTCCGCCCGCCGACCTAGATAATTCAATTACAAGTAATACGTTGTTGATGTTTTTTTCTAAACTGTCCGTCTGATTTTTATTTCATTATAATTATTTCTAACTTCAACAGTTTTACAGTCATTTTTATTAAACAATTAATGAACGAATACATCTATAAATGTAAAAACTGACAAATAAACCAAAATTTGTGCGAATGAAAGAAAGAATGGACGGAATCAACAAAGATGTAGTCATGTCTTTCAAAGAGAGTCCATATCAATAAAACAATAGCTCCTTGTTAAAAATCAAGATTTGAACTAAAATTAAAATCGAACCACGTGTCATACGTAAAACCTTTACTAAAACCATAAAAAAAATAATAGTATAAGTGCAAATGTGAGCCTCGGAGCAAAAACATGAGTACCAGTTAACTAACAGTTTCCCGCCCTAC
>NW_004797829.1:431181-434640 GCF_000002075.1 Aplysia californica
TGTGTGTGTGTGTGTGTGTGTGTGTGTAATGTATAACTGTTTACTTCTCTTTCTTTTCTTTTTTTCTTACAAGTTGTTGTCTTGTAAAGTTTATTTTGCTTTTTTTAAACTCTTGTCGTGGCCCGGGTATACTTGATAGTGTTTCAGTTGTCTTTTCTCTTTATCTAATTCTATTTTCTGATCACTCTCTTTTGGGAGTGTTTTCCGTCGTCTTTCAATCAATGTCATAGACCTAACTTTTCTCCGGGTTTTTGTTTGGCTTTGTCAATCACTATTTTAAATGTTCCCCAAAGTCCGAAGCATAACTTTTAAAGGGGAATATCTACTCCCGTTATGAGAGCATACAGTCAATAGTATGGTACGGGTTTAAAGAGATATTATAACTGTTCTTGAATACCCTAAAAGACAGGCCGTTCTTCTAAGATATTACCAATCCAGGCCGGTGGAGACTGGACACCAGTATGCAATTTAATATAATATCACTACGCAACCATCGTTCAAAAAACATCCTGCCAACGGTTTGAATAAAGGTCAATCACATCTCATTTGAACGTGATACTAACGACTCCACCAACAAAGCCTTGGATAGCTATGTGTACTCAAACCACATCTTACTTCATGCCAGCTATGAGTTAAACGGTTGAAATGCAATAGATATAGTAGAGAAAGGAATGAGGATAAGAACTCCCAAGTCCAAGCCAAGCAATCAGTCGTCCAAATTCTTGTCACTTGTGAGAGCGACCCTCCACACACTGCCACACATATCAACCGACATCGGCTAAAGCCCTACGTCAACAAAGACTTTATTAAACAATTTTCACTTCAGCGCCAACTTCTCGTCTGCTGTCGGGTTTCCCCGCCCAACACGCACGCCGCAGAAATAGCAGTTCAAATAAAGATTTAGGGGTGCATCGTAGTTAAATCAGGCGCTCGTCAAAATAATGAAATCAAATAACCCGTCAACTTTTGTCTGACCACATGGGATCCTTTTTATAATGTTCTTTTTTTTTTTTCTTTGGCTCAACACCTTTTACGTCCATTTATTGGTGAATTTTACTGACAAACGTTGATCAAACGCATCGAAAAAGGTAAATTTATAATTTTCGGGACACTGCAGCTTTGGCAATAACTTTAATTTAACAGCCGATTTCTTGCTAATTTTACCTTCGACTCTTAGTACCCATACCTTCTTCAATCGCAAATATCTAAACTTCTATTCAAAATATATGCTGTTTTTGTGAGGAGGTGGGGGTTTGGGGAGTGGGTGGGAGGTGTGGGGGTTTTTTGTTTCGTTTTGTTTTGGTTTATGTGGGGGTTTTGTGGGTTTTTTGTGTGGTTTTTTTTGTTTGGGGGTGGTTTGTTGTTGTTGTTGTTGGTTTCCTTTTTTCATCAAAACCAAGAGAAATGAACAACCGTTAAAATATTACTAGTAACTAATTACCGGTATGCCCCCAAAACTGACGAGCGCCTGATTCCACCGCGTCGTGACACGACCCACTTTATTATAAAGTTTTAGGAAGAAAAACAACAACATGCCAAAGTGGCACTCGTCGAAAAGTCTGCAGTTCCTGGAGAAAGATCTTCAGGTTAGTCCCCGCTCGAGTTGGGACAACGCACTCCTCAGATAAAGATACCGCGCCATGGCTGTTAGTGTTAGTGTTAGCGTTAACCCTATCCGTACGCCCTGGGGTCATTTTGTACTCCACCTTGATTGTATTCTTCACATTTTAGAACACTTCTAGTACAAAGATTTCTTTGAAACTTTACGTATTTCTTTAAAAATCATTTTGACAGGCTGCTATGCAAAGCGTGCGTATCGGATTAACGAGTACATTAAAAATTCCTCTTGGAAAGTGGCGGCGCAGAGTTCCTCACGTCGTGGGGATACGATAGTAAAACACGACGTACGGATAGGGTTAAAGTGACAAGTGTTAAGTGTTAGCGGCTGGCGGTCTCCCAGACGTAGTGCTACAGTGTTGCTGGTGATATATTAAAGTAAAGTGCTATTGGTTACAAGAAACTACAGTCGAAATTGTCTAAGCAGGCCACCTGTATAAGACAATCACCTGTACAATGATGATGATGATGATGATAACAACAATAATAATAGTAATAACAATAATAGTAACAAGAAGAAGAAGAACAAGAACAAGGGCAAGAACAAAAACAAGAAGAACAAAAAAGAAAAAAGAACAATAAAAACAATAACAGTAACAATAATAATGATATTGATAGATAACATTTGCATAGCGGAAATTCGCGCATCAGTACAAGCTGATTGTCAAAACAGCCACTACTCAATCTCCGTGTTCTGCTTTTTTTTAATAAAAAAAAGTCTATAATGTCATTGGTGTAAGACGGATATCGTCTTAGACGTCTTTTTTTCCTCGGTAAGGGATAGCCGTCCTGGACAATTTTAACTATATTCAATTTAACTAAAATTATGAGTGTGTGTGTGTGTGTGTGTGTGTGTGTGTGTGTGTGTGTGTGTGTGTGTGTTTGTTTGTTTGTGTGTTTGTCTTTTAACTACATATAGTTCTTGAAATGTGTGTCTTTTTAAACAGCGTGAATTTATCATTTTCACTAGAATGGGCTTCTGTTAAACCATTATATTTACTTATTATACATTTGTCTTTAATTTTAGAATTAATGTTACCATCTTGGAGTTCTTACTATTTAGTTAAAATTATCATGTGTATCTTTTCAACGGATTATTTTGACTTCCAAGAGTTTTTGATAACTTATAACGTATTATGCTTAGTACAACACGTTTGTTTTTTCATTAATTATTACTACCGTAACGTACTCATGGGTAAACCTATTCATTTTACGACTGCATCTTTTTAACATAATCTTTTTTGTTGTAATATGCGCCTTTGATGTTTTGATTAATTATAATATGCTTGATTAAAATGAATTATATTTGCCTGAGTAAATTTCTTTTGAACTACTATTATTACTACAACTATGTTCCTATAAATTAACGGCAATTGTCACTAAAGTTTTTAATTTATTGCATAGATAATACTTGACTGGGTCAGAGGAAACTTATCAAGGTAAATATAATTCGTTATTTTCGTACCTTTCTTTTTAAATACAGTTTTCTTTACTGTTTGTATAATTGTTCTTTAGATACGTTCCTGATAGCTTGTTAATTAAAAATTCTAACGAATCGTAAGGCTATTCGCTGCTTTTTTTTTTTTTTACAACAAATTTAGTTTAAAGTATGTAAACATACGCATTTTCAGCATTAAAAAGATAGTTTTCAAGCTTCAGGCATGTATTATGCCCATCACGTTTTAGGAAAATATTAAATATTTGGTGTATTATGAGGATATAGTTGTAGCAAATGTAAGGTTAGTGAGAGGAAGAAATAATTTTTTTAAAATAATGAAGCCTACTCTAACTAGTCGATGAGCCAACTTGAAAAAGATCAAAAGGCCTGTCAACCGAAGGGTA
>NW_004797829.1:439049-440050 GCF_000002075.1 Aplysia californica
AGACAGACAGACAGACAGACAGACAGACAGACAGACAGACAGACAGACAGACAGAAACAAACAAAGACACGGAACAGAGACAGACACAGAGACAGAGACAGGGGTATATAGACACAGAGGCAGAGACAGACGTAATATATAGATACGGAGACAAAGGCAGAGACATATAGACACACAGACAAAGACAGAGATACAGAAACAGAGACACAAAAACAGATATACATGTATAATATAGACACAGTGACAGATATATAGAGACAGTGACAGATATATAGAGACAGTGACAGATATATAGAGACAGTGACAGATATATAGAGACAGTGACAGAGGCAGAGAGAGAGAGAAATATATAGACACAGAGACAAAGGCAAAGACATATAGATGCACAGACAAAGACAGAGATACAGAAACATAGACAGAGAGACTGAGATATAATATAGACACAGTGACAGAGACAGAGATTTTTAGACACAGGGATATAATGTAATAAACTTAAAGACAGAGATACTGAAACAGAGACAGAGATATAGACAGAAATGCAGAGACAGAGAATAATACAAGGTATCACTGAGATATTATTATAACCGCGAACACCCGCACATGCCCAGGTTATAGTAACTGTAGTTGTAGTTGTAGCCCTCTTCTCTCCGGACACTGGTCACTCGGACAACGAAGAGGATAATCCCTGTAACTAGCCAGCTTACAGCGATCATCTGGAGAGGGGACTGACCACTCTAGCCCCTCGGACATCTGACTTTTTCACTTTGGGGATGGGTTCGAGAGAGCTGAGAGCTTGACAGGGAGTTTTAGGAGTAGGTGTTGAAGGGGTGTTGTTTGAGAGCGGGAGAGGGGAGGAAGGATAAAGCAAGGAAAGAAAGGGGTGGGGGAGGGGGGACGGTGAGTGTATGTATGTGAATGTGTGTGGGTGTGCGTATATGTGTGTGTTTCTGCATAATATGTGTGTCTGTGCGTGTGTGTGTGTGTGTATCTGTGTGTGTGTG
>NW_004797829.1:441149-449874 GCF_000002075.1 Aplysia californica
ATTATTATTAGTTAATTTGCTACTAACGTATTTGCTGCCATGTTTATAATACCGTTAATTCTTACGGTTGATATTGTTTGTATTACTACATCAAAAAGTCATGCACCTTTACTATAATTATCATTATCATGATCATTATATATATATATATAAAAACATATGATTATAATTATGTTTGAGTTTTGTTTAATATTGTCGTCGCTGCCTCGTTTTGGCACAGTTCTGTCGTTAGATTTAAAAGAAAAATTATTTCGTCTTAATAAATCCCCAAACCTCATATTCTGAAGGAAAAAAAATCTTTTGACGTTCTAAAAACAGTTTTTAAAAAAATGATACTTTTATAGTTGTTTACATTTCTGTAAATTACTACGAAGAAAAATTAAAAGTTAACACGCCAGTCTGTTGTTATTAAGCTATTAGAACATTAGCAGCTAAATGTGCGTGCACAGCTGTACCTTTCTCTGAAGAAATATCTGTTCTCCATATCAATGTGATATTGGAGAAAATGGACGCGGTTGTCATCAACACATTCAACTTTCATTTTTCTTCCTTACGAAACAAAAGAAGACTGCGCGCTAATATGACCTTATGCAGTTGCGAGCGCCGTAAAACCCTTACTAAAACAAAAGAAGAGACTGCATTCTACTTCTTTCACAAGATATTGTTAGCTTTGTAGTGTCATTTATTATAGGGCAGGAACCTCCCAAAAACTGTCGAAACAAAGTACACGTAAAAACTACAGGCTTTCTCAAGACCTAATGTTTCCAGCCTCGACGCTTGAGCGAATGGTTGGCGGGTGTGTGGGTGTAGGATGCTCCTTCTTTTTTTTCCTAATCAAAACATCTTTTGTCCTTTATCTCTCCCCGTCTTTTCTGTGTATCTTAATCTTTTGTAACACTTCTAATTTCCAGCACTTACAAGACCACTTTGTGTTGCAGGTGCCGTAAAACTAATACTTACTAATACTCAAGCAGAAAACTCAATTCGCCTACTGTACAGCCTCCAATGTTCTTGCTAGCCTCTCTACCGTCACGGTGGTCAGTCGTGGTCAAGCGTATGAGGAAACACTAGCCTGATTTGTGAGCAGTGGAGCAGACAAACTACACAAACGGACCACCGACCTCGTCCTGAGATTTATTGTAACACGCGGTGGCCGGAATCATCATCAATTTGTTTTTTCACGGGCTATGTTTCTCTCTTTTATGGTCGTTTTCGTTTATCACTCAATAACATGCACGGAGATTTTTGTTTTGGCTTTGCATTGTTTCGTTTTGCTCTGTTTTGTTTTGTTTTGTTTTGTTTTGCTTTGCTTTGTTTTGTTTTGTTTTGTTTTGTTTTGTTTTGTTTTGCTTTGCTTTGTTTTGTTTTGTTTTGTTTTGTTTTGTTTTGTTTTGTTTTGTTTTGTTTTGTTTTGCTTTGTTTCGCTTTTCTTTGTTTCATTTTGCTTTGTTTCGTTTCGCTTTGTTTCATGTCGTTTTAAATTGTTTGCTTGGTTTGATTTCTTCTTAGTTTTAGTAAGAGTTTTACGATACACAACTATGTAATATATAACTAAGTGCTGAAGATTTAAGGTTTTCCAGAGAGTAAAATGCAAAGAAAGGAAGCAGGAGAGATAACAGCGATATAATTATTATGTTTGACAGGAGAATAGGAGCAAACCAGCCATACCAGAGCAATCGCCAACCACCCTCTTACAGTAGAACAAGCAGGAGGTTATGCAGAAGACAGAAACAAATAAACTATGTGTTTACATGTGCTTGCATTTGTTAAATTGTTATTGTATTTCCTATATGTGTTTCCACATTTGTTTGTTTGTAAAGACTTAGTAGCTGTATTAGGAGCTAGCAGGGCTTCAATGAAGTTGTTTCAATAGAAAGATTAATATGATTGTCTCTTATTCGCACTTTACAATTTATCTAACAAACCGGTGAGGTACTAATGTTATTTACATTTCAGACAAGAAGTAGGTTTTGTCGTTTCTAATTGCCAGCACTTAGCGATGAATTAAACCAACAACAACTAGAACACAAGTTAAATAGTATAAATGAATAAATGAATAAACGAATAAAGGAATAAATAAATAATAGATTAACAAACAAACAAGCAAACAAACAAGCAAATAAACAAACAAATCAAAACACAGAAACAAATAAACGGGAGCGTAGTGCTTCAAATGGCATGAGCACGGTAAAATTTAATTGGGAGGGGGGGGGGGGGTTAATAGACTATCTGCACACCAGCTGGAAGCGCAACTACTCTCATCTTGAAACAGATCGTGTAAGCTTTTGTGTTAAAGCAAGTGGTCAGTCCCTATTAAGCGCTTTAATTTTTAAAAAATAATGTGGCATCAGTTTCTTTCTTCTTTTGGTTCCTAAATCGATAGCCTGGTCAGTTTCCCTGCATGTGTGAAAAAAATATCAAAGTAAAACTGTGACTAGTTTTGTTTTTAAATAAATTAGAATTCAAATTTCGGAAGAACGACCTTTTTTTTTAAACGGTTACATTGACAATACGCCTTTATATCTCGAAACTGCTGTGATTACGAAAAGGGTGTTTTGTCAGCGCACGGCAGATTTGTGCCTACTTAACCCTATCAGTACGTCCTGGGATCATTTTGTACCCCCGGCGTTGTATTCTTCCCATTTTAGAATACACATGTACTTCTAGTGCGAAGATCTCTTTGAAACTTTCAGTATTTCTCAAAAAATCATTTTGACAGACTGTTATGCAAAGCGTACGGATCGGATTAACCAGTAATTTTTTTCTTTGTAAAGTGGTGGCACAGAGTTCCCCAAGTCGTATGGATACGATAGTAAATCATGACATACGGATAGGGTTAAACAGAGTTCATTACCAATTGACTGGTTCACAAATAAACCAAACCATTGGGATGTTGTGTCTCTCTCAGCCTGGGTTGGCCCCGACAGGAAAGGGTGACGCCCGCTTCCTAACTTATCTCAAATGTTTGTCGATGAGAGCGTAAAAATAACCCAACTAAACGCACTTAACAATTAAGAAAAAAATATTAGAACAAAACAGCAACAAAGAAACCTCTGAAATATGTGTAATGACGGGGGGAAAAGTGACCGAGTTTTATTTGACGTGTTCGTAGCCTATAGATCTATAATAATACCGGGCGAGTTTCAGATGATATTATTACGTTCCAACTGCGTCATTGTTACCGGGTTCAAAAGCGAGCAATAAGATTAGTGAATAATAAATCTATTTAGATCTCTTTCTTCCAAATCATGCGCTAAGTCATTGAGCTTAACTTCTCCAGATTTTCCTGACCATAGCGGTAAGTATAGATATGGGATAATATTTTAATCTTGTGAAACAGGTTTAGATACAAATTAGAATTGTCTAGGGCAGGGGGGGGGGAGAAGACTAAAGGCACAAACAAACAAACAAAAGCTGCATAGTTAAACGTTTATTTCTACCGTTAAAAAGACTAAATAAATTATTTTTTAAAATACATGTACTATGTTTACTTATTTGCCTCTTTCTCTTTCTTGCTTTTTTTTTCATGCTGCTTAGGGCCTTGTTTTGTTTTAACGATGATAATCAAGGGGCAAAACGTCTAGTGTATATCGACAATGCAAACGTATACTGTCCATCTGCTTTTTGGGTAACACTTTCGAAAACTCTATGTAATTCTTTTTAAAGACTCCGAACTAGGATTTTTGGTGTCAGCACATTTGGATGTGTCTTTTTTCAGTATCCTGTTTTATCGACTCCTTGTAGTACTCAATACATAAAATTTGTATTCTGTTGTGATTATGATAATGACGATTTTGTTATCATTCTTTCTCTGTATGGCTGTATTTGGTAAAACTGATGAAGTTCCATGGTGTTCACTATAACACAGTTTACGCCTAAGTCAATTTGATTTTATTTCAAGTGATTCAATTTCACGACTTACTCCATTAAGTTATGCTTGTAAAATTTGAGTACGCTCAAATTTTTTAACACTTTTCAGAAAACAGGTTTTAAAAAAAATCAAATGTGTTTCATTTTGTTCTTTTTTGTTATGATCTTTTGACGAACTTTACAGTATGCATCAAATTCGATTCTCTAAAGTTTAAAAGATATGGTTTGATCTGTTATCTCCTTTTGCTATCTTCTTTTGATGTTTCAAGAACATTATTTTAACGTTCTTAATTTAGCGCAAAAACAAATAAAAATACAGCCCTAATATCCATTTATCTCATTCTAAAGGGGAAATTCATCACTTTTGATCTCTGATACTTTTTTCTGACTGAAACAGAGACTGCAAACCAAAATCTTTATCTTGAGAAGCAAGGTACATATCGCTTGAAAATAACGTATTTGCCTCCCTGTCCAAACAAAATAATTTATATTATTATTATTTTACCTGAATCACCCTTTTCATTTCTATAAAATAACATACCAGCCACAGGAAGAACATTGTTAAAGGCATAATAATGTTATCTTGCCTCTAAATTGATTGGGAGTACACGAAGGAAGGATACTTCTGAGAAGAATAAAAAGACAACTTTTCAGATCGTTTTGAATTTGTTTCTTTGAAACATAAAAACGCGCCTTTAAACCCACAAGGGAGGGGGGGGGGCTTGGGGATGGGGAGGGGGAGTTTAAAGAAAGAACCGCCCACTTTTAGTTATGTTTAGATTTCTCTCATGTTTTGGAAGCCAGATAGAGTAACAATACGGCAATTAAAACTGTTTTTCAGATGTAAAACACCAATAACTACATTATTTGTAAATTATGAAAGTCACTAACTTTTATTCGTTGACATACTATGAAGAACACTCCACGCGTCGTTTTTAGTTGGTTTTATTTTCCTTTGCTTTCTTTCTTTTCTTTCTTTTTTTTTTTTTTTTTTTGCTCTCTATTTTTAAAGCTTCAGAAGTAACATTATAGTAATTGTTTCTCTTCCAAAAATCAGTGTCAATGATAAGTAAAATCCACTTCGTATGGTTCAAGGCGGAGGAAAATTCCATACAACGAAGTAAAAATGGACCATTTTACGCCAGGAATTTTCAAAACAATGTTGTCGGGGTTTTTTTCCTTCCAGTTAAGACGAGAATTGAAATCTTCAAACTAAGGTCATTCATTCATTCATTCATTCATTCATTCATTCATTCATTCATTCATTCATTCATTCATTCATTCATTCATTCAGTCATTCAAAGTGTAATTGTTATAATATGGTATTTATTTATCAACTGTTTGTTACTTTGTACATTGATTTTTTTTCTTCTTTTTTTTTTCTTTCAAATATTGGGTTTTGCTTATTCGTGTACCACTTTTTAAGTTTATTAATTATAAGTGTATTTTACCAAACCAACCATCATTGGTTTATCAATTCATGTATCTACTTTTTAAGGGTGAAAAGACTTTACTCGTTTTTCACATTCATTTTACCCCCTGAGAAATGCGAATCATGTATGCTGTTAGGAAAACAAGAGAGGAAGGCAGGACGGCTGTATTCAACGTACGTAGTGACAACACGGACACTCACCCTCATCAGCAATATTGTGTTTGTAGCCGAAGCTGAGCTCCTCTCCATGCCTGCCGACCCCCGGGAACCTGGGTGGAGGCAGACTTTGGGGAGACGATGTGGGGGTCAGGTCGAACCTCCAGGGGTACAACCCCCCAGATCCCGCAGGGTTGGGGTGTCCGTGAGGGTGAGGGTGCGTATGTCCTGTAGGGTAGCCCGTCTGGGGCTGTGAAGGGTCAGGCTGAAGGCCCTGGGTGCCGGAGTGACCTCCGTGGAAGTACATGCCGCTAAGGCTGTTGGGAACCCCAGAAAGGGCCCCTGAGGGGTCCATGATACCACTGGAGTCTCCCCCGACGGGGGAAGGAGATGTGTGCTGGCGACATCCCAGGCCCAGAATCTCTTGGATGGCAAATGATGGACGTTGTTGTTGGTAGAGCTGTCCGAAGTGGGGATGGTGCGGGTGGTGGTGGTGGGGGTGGTTGCTGCTGTTGTAGTGGGGGTGGTGAGGGTGGTTGAAAGCTGCCGGCATTTGTGCAGGGCCTGAGCCCATTTGTAGGAGTCCGTTCATCATGGTCAGAGAGACGTCAGAGTTTTCTTTTTCAGAAATCTCGACTAGAAGCTTGTGAACACGAACACGCGCACAATTGCTCACATGTCAATACAACTCTTCCGCCTCGAATGACAAAATATTTTGTTGTTGTTGTTGTTGTTTTATTTGAAGGAGCGCAAAGATTTTGACTTGATTCAAGTGAGAACTTTTCTCTGAGCTTGTCTCAGTAAAATATCCTTACTGAAGTAAGAAAACAACAGATTTTATGGCATAGCGTTTTGAAACGGACGTTCTGATGTTTCCCGATTTTTGGAAGGTGTCCCTTTTTATATAAAAATACGTTTTTTAAAAGGTTTGTTTTTCTTTTCTTTTTTTATACAATGCTCTTGCACAGTCAACTTACTCTGAAGATTGGTCATTGATTTGTTGAAAAGTTAAAATATTTGATTATAATATAACTGCATTTCGGTGCGTTTCAGATTATGGAGAAGTCATAGTGTTATGGTATGCCGTACGCATTCCTGCGTTTCTTGACAAAATGTGTTCTTCCAAACTCTTTTCGAATAATGCTTTAAATTTGAAAATTGAAGTTACTCACTGCAATATCAAATGAAATGTCACTATACACGATAATCCGAAATATGCGCGTCTATTATGTTCATTGTAAGAACACTGCACCTTTCGCGGACAGATAGTATTATATTCTTTGAGACTTCACCAACATAGTGCCGAGAGAAAACCGCTGTTTCTGTTGGCCGTATCTCCCTGTCATATCTTTATTCCATCCTCGATCTTCCTGGCTCGGCAGTCTGGAGTCTGAGAAGTTGACGGGTGGCGGAGATAGACAGGAGGAGAGAGGGGCTACCGTCACTATTTATTAGTTGCTAATCGTGGCGCAAGCCGCAGTTTCCCCTGGGGATTTGATTCTCTAGAACTCGAGACACTGTCGCTCAATTTATCAGCGATTAACCCCTGTGACGTAATGACCTTTGGCGGGCGGAAAATGTGGTGACGTAGAGCGCGAGGTTCCGCCTCGCGGGGCTGTCTCGACGAATGTACAGCCGTCTCAGAGCGCGTGCGAAAAAGCTGAAGCAAATAATTGGCCATTATTGGACCTTAGCCTCCTCCCACCTCGCCTCGCAGCGCCCGCTTTTTTCCCCTCGCCCCTCCGCTCGGCTAGTTAACTCCCCTGCCTCGTATTCTCACTCCTATAATCTCTCCAGTTTTTCTCTTTATTAGCAGACGTATGCCTGTGCCTGTCGCTGACTCGCCCGTCTATCCGTCTGGTCGTGTCTTTTGGTACATCCGTGCTCTCTCTCTCTCACACCGAGTCCCACCCGCTGTCAATCCGAACAGAATATACGTCATAGACAGATTTTAGATCTCATGTACACCGGAGCATATAGGGAGTGTTAGGACGGGAAAAGACGTTCTGGACACACTCATAATGGGTAGTATACCGAGAAATATAACTGAAAATGCACTGCCTTCGACAGCCATATTGCTTCACTGGTTAGCGAACAAGCCCGGAAAGATTAATTTTAAATATTTAACATAATATTTTTTCTGCTTAGACTAAGACCTATGAAACACTAATAATATGTTCTACATAAAAATGGCCACAGCGTACTTTTATTGTAGTGAAAAAGAAATTCATTTGCCGAAATTTAAAAAAAAAACCGGTACAAATTATAATCTATATCTTCCACTTTCGCGCCCCTCTCCCCTCCCCTTTTCCCTTTTTCGCACCTCGACCACAACGTATTTTTTAAAAACTTTTGAAAAAAAAATCTTTTTTAAAGTACAGAAAAACACTAGACTACCTGATTATCTAATACATTATGAATTGTACTCCCACTGCCATGACATAGTTGAGCATGATGAGCTAATAATAAAAGTATACACTATATAAAACAATTCTCTTTGACTGCTGATTACACAATTCTCAGTTCACACTGGTGGCAGGTGTTTCAAAGATTTGTTTTGGGCCACAGTTGTTCGAGCTAGGTGCAATTTCCAGGGAATCAATTGCGTTACCAAAATGTTATCTCGCAAAAAAAACTTTTTAAAAACCCAAAAAGTTAAGTGTGATTCTATTCTTTAACAAACGTTTTTATAAGATCAATATTTTATCAGATTGAACATTTCCCACTAAATGTAGTGGAACTGTTGAAAACGCATGTATACAAAACAGACAAATATTTAAGAAAGAAAAATCTGTAATCAGTTCGTAAGATATGAAAAAGTAGCAACTAATATTATTTGAGAATAACGTCTTCATAGCTCAGGCCACATTCATATCAGCACATGCCATTTGGTTTAAAGAAAGGCAGTGATAAACGTGTGCTTAATCAGAAAAAGTCTACGAAAGTGCAATCACATTTGACAAAATATCAGTATAATTTAACCAAAAGTTGTGCCAGGAAAAGCTTGACATTTATTAAATAAAGTACAATGACTATCGCTGGTCACAGCGGGACAAGAGGGGGAGGGTCACCCCCACGGTACAGGTTTAAATGGTGCCTGTTGTGTTCACAGTACCTTTCCTTTCAAATATATATCGTCCTTATTTCTCCCCCTTCTTTCTTTTGTACGTTACTTTCTAGTTTCACCTCTATTCTTCAGCACTTATATATTATGGGTAGCAAATGACGTACCCCACCCCCTAAAAAATTTATTACAACCTCTCCCAC
>NW_004797829.1:451246-452311 GCF_000002075.1 Aplysia californica
ATCATCATCATCATCATCATCATCAACGACATGAACAACAACAACAACAACAACAACAACAACAACAACAACAACAACAACAACAGCATGAGCAACACAAACAACAACAGCAGCAGCAGCAGCAGCAACAACAACAACAACAACAAGAACGAAACAACAAAAACTCTCAGTCTAAGGCTGGTACCGTACAACAATAAATCAGTTGGAAGCAACGTTTTTGTCGACGAGCTGTGAACAATATTATATATCATTATTATTATAATTTAGTCCTGCCTCTCTCAATCTTCTTGTCATTCTCCACAACTCACCAGTAAAACCGTTGGCCAGCGGTTTTGTATGGTACATGTATTAGGCCTCGCGCCCACTTGTTATTTCTTGCCGACCTCTGGCAAAGCATTGTATTTGTATGCAAATTAGATATTTTGCTTGCATCACACGAAGTTCATCGTGCAACACGATCTTTTACCTTGCGTGGAATCTGCAGCCGCTCCTCGATTCACCCAAGAAAACGGATAATTTTGAACCGTAGGTATATTTTTGGTCCCGATTTAATTGAATATGTGCTGGAAATAAGTGTTTTACATTACATTTCATACATTTCAGCCGTTCTTAAAGCAATTGAGGCAATAATTTCGATCTGAAGGCTTCATGGCCTAGATTTGGACCTATCGAGATCAAGGTCAGCTCTGTGTAGCATCAAGCCACAGACTCGAGATTTTGCCTGTAAAGCGGTAAATTATGGGCTCGCATCATTTTTCGTTCTTATCATTCGGGCGATGACGTCACGAAAACGCATTGCCTGGAACATGCAAAAAATTGTAGTGGGCGTCCCACCTTAGGCTAAGAGAGTATTCTGTTCACAGGAAGCATGCCTCAGCAATTGAAGGTCAACATTTTGCATCTGCTGTCTGTGAAGATCTAAACAACTTCATACCCCAAACGGAAATAATAAAAAAAAAACTTGTCATCGGAAACAGCTGAGGACAAATTGAAAGGCAAGAGGCCCCTGCCTCCTCTCCATCGCAGTCTCTCTCTCTCTCTCTCTCTCTCTCTCTCTCTCTCTCT
>NW_004797829.1:454442-455563 GCF_000002075.1 Aplysia californica
CTATCTATCTATCTATCTATCTATCTATCTATCTATCTATCTATCTATCTATCTATCTATCGTGGCAATGTTGGCTTCAAACTCTTAACAATCTTCAATTTTTGTCACAAATTGTGCTTACCCACTTGTTTTTCATGTCCATTTATTTTTCTATGGCGACTATCTTCTCACATTGCCAGTTCGCTTGGCGGTCTACCTCTACAATAGTGCGGACTACCATAACTCTCACTTGATTGACCTGTCTACCAGGCGGTCTGCCGCGATAAGGCGGTTTTTTATAAGGTCTGAACAGTGTAATTTTAAACTGTCACTTCCACATCTTTTAAAAAACCACTTATTTATGTTCTTCTAAATTATCCAGCAGTGGCTTCTCCGTTAGATTTTTGTGATGAGAGGGAAGAAAAAGTCCAAGCTGGACAATGAAAGAGAGAACACCTTTCACATTTGAATCCAGAACATCCTCATGCTAAGGTCTCACAGAATCTGAGCCGTATCCAGCCACTGGAAGCCTTTAGAGAGATAAAAAGCAAACAAATCTGGGGAAAAGCTAATATTGTTTTTGTTTTTAAAATTTTTATAGAAGATGTTTTACGCTCCCATCGACATAATTTATATAATAGAAGACGGACAGCTTCAACCTTACCTGACAGGGTCAATTTGGCCTGAAAGGGATTCAACATTCCAGCAGATAGACGTAGATACTCAATAAAAAGCCCCCCCCCCCAACCTCCCTAACAAGGTGGAATTCCTCTTGGACCAGTACCTTTTTTGGACCTTTGAACGAGAGGCCCATTTTGGAACAAATGTGTTTGCCGATCTCTTCTTCCCTTGATTTTGGATCCGGGGTTTCTTTTTTTTTTCTTCTTTTTTTTTTTTTCCTCTTCCGTTCACCAGATGCAGTCTCTTGAAATGAATAAAAATGAGAATCTGAAGGTATGCTGTGCATTTGTTTCCCCGTACTAACCGCGGGGAAGCGGAGGTAGGACATAACTCTATGAGGTAGGACTAATGTTTTTCTTATATCATTTTGCAGCTGAGTTAAAATAATTTCTTTTGTTTGCCCGTTTCTTCTACACACCTCTTTGAAGCACCCTGAAAGCGTTCTTAGTGTGTATAAATAC
>NW_004797829.1:457208-458447 GCF_000002075.1 Aplysia californica
CCCCTCACCCCCACCCCCTCCTTTTTCCTGGTTTGACGGAGAGGCCTATCCAGATCTTATTGCACAAATTCTCTAAAAATTAGGAAGTTGTCAATGTTATCTTGTAACCATTGTACATTTATATTTACTACCTTGCTCTTTTGTGAGCGGGTGGTTAGCGAGTGATTTGGTGCAGTTTGCTCTGCTCCTTCTTTCATATTGAACATTCTATCATCTTGATATCTCCTACTTCTTTTTTGTGTTTGTTAATCTCTTGTAACACCTCTAACCTTCGACACTTATTTGACTTTATTGTGTTGCAAGGGTCGTAAAACAAACTGAAACTAATCTCTTTTGTGACTTATTATGATTGTATTGATTGACATGCATGTTCAGCCGAGAATAGCCAACCGAATCCCCGTTCTTTGGTTTTGGTCATCCACATGACCCATGGGTGACTAACCACCAATTGTGTTTTGCTGTATTATGTTGCTGTTTTGTTCTTACTTACTTTTACTTTTATGTACTTTTATCCGTCGCTTAGACCCTTTTGGGTGTCGCGGGAAGAAAGAGGCGTCTCCCTGTCGCCAGCCGGAGAGCTTGGGTCAGGGGGATGCCGTGGGTGGTTAATGTTTCCCTGACATCGTCTATCCAGATCTTTCTCGGTCGCCCTCTAGCCTTGTTGCCATCGAATTTTTTGACGTAGGCACGTTGTGCTGGGTGGTGTGTTGGTAGTCGCACGAGATGTCCGAACCATTTGATTCTTTGGTGTTGGATGTGGTGCATGACATCATTTGTGCCCACCATTTCTCTGATTACTGTGTTTCTAATTTTGTCTCGCCTGGTCTTCTTTACTGCTTTTCTAAGGCATCGCATTTCACATGTTGTCATTCTTGTTTTGTTTTGTTTTTCTAAATTTAAAATTGCTTGCTTGCACTGTTACTTTAACCTATTAACACTCTATCACGGGATTTAAGAACTCTGCCTCACACACTTAGGCTAGTTAAAGCATTTCTAAAAGAGACGTGAAAATGACAGTTTTGAGCAAGGATATCTTTCTTTCATTCTTTCTTTCTTTCTTTCTTTCTTTCTTTTACTTTCTTTCTTTCCTTCTTTCTTTTTCTCCCCCTCCCCCTTCCTCTCCTCCCACACCTTCCCCCATGTCCATCCGTTATTTCTGAATAAACAAACCTGACAATTTTCTATGTCTGTCCATTCACCTCCCCTCAGCCCCTCCCTTTTCTCTTTCTCTCTCTCTCT
>NW_004797829.1:459232-461454 GCF_000002075.1 Aplysia californica
CATTCACCCCTCCTCCTCCTCACTCCCAACTCCCAACCCACCCCCTCCTCAGCAACTCACCAACTCCACCCCGACCCAACCCCATTCCCACTCCCACTCTCACCCGTCCCTCGTCCAATCCACAACAGCGCATCATCTCCACCCCGTAGCCCAACACCTCCCCCCACCCCTCCAGTCGTATGTCTGAGCATCCCGACAGACCTTGCTATCTTCAACTGCCCAGCTTTATCCCTGTTAAAATCGGTGTGAAAAATTAACGAGATTTCGCCTCGTTTGATCGCTCGATTAGAGCCGGTCTCCGTAAAGGCGAGTGTTGACCGGACCATGGAACTCACAAAACAATCTTTGTGAGCGCGCGCGCTCCCCTGTGTAGCTCCCCCAGGCGAGCACCGCCCCTCACGACGGGGGTAAGAATACAAACGCTTTCTCAATCCGTGCACGCCATTCACGCGTCGTCCTGCGCCATTCACGGATCGCACCGGTCCGGAATGAGGCCCGCCTTAGGGAGATGTCTGACTTCAGGCTCGGGTCGCGTTTAATGTTGGGGTCAAATTCACAGAACGACAGCTCCTAACACTGCCTCTAATTTGTCCATGACGGAACGATGCTCGACGTGCGATAACAGTGCTTCCGGAAGGATTTTTAAACACCGAGGTTTTCCTAAACAGAGAGCAGAGGTTGTTGCGTCTCTCTTTCTCTCTCTGTCTCTCTCTCTGTCTCTCTCTGTCTCTCTCTCTCTCTCTCTCCCGCTCTCTCTCTCTCTATCTCTCTCTCTCTCTCTCTCTCTCTCTCTCTCTCTCTCTCTCTCTCTCTCTCTCTCTCTCTCTCTCTCTGGCACCCCATCTTCCCCCTCTCCTGAAATAGTGCTAGGATGGATGTCAAAAGGTATGTGGTGGGGAAAATAGTTGGAATAATTATAAATGTTTAATTCATACTGTAAAAGACGAACTTTGCCTAACGAGTACTAGTTCAAGTTAATCACCTATACAAACGACCACTTCCCAGTTCCCTCCTTGCTTTTTGCATTAAAATGGCACTATCCAATGTATCCATCTGTTCTCTTTTCTCCTCAACAATGGGTGACCGCCGTGAACAATTTCAACTGCGGTTTGTTTCATAGTTCCTTTTGCGTAAAGTTCTCATTGGTTTTTGTTGGATCAACAGTAATACCGAAAGCTGAATATAGCGCATACATATTAATACCACAAACGCATTGGGGGAACAGAACATTTATATCGTGACCAAATAACACTTTAAACTGTAGCAGATGTTGAGTTAAATTATCTCATAACTGTATTGCGTCATATTTTGTTTAATCTTTGACCAATTCGAGAGTATCTTATTTCTTTACATAATTTTAAGTCTTGTTTGTATTGTAGGGAGACGGGGAAAAAAGGGTTTCTAAGGTATGATGTGTAATAACCAAATCAACCTTTTCCAGCAACCATCTCCGTCCGGAACAGCTACTCACAGTTTCAGAAGTACAAGAAGGGGTGGTTTATCATACAAAACACCTAACCTTTAAAATAAGGACGCACAGTCAATCGAGGTAAGCCTTTAAAACAAGGAAATACAATCGATCAACCAGTTACAAACCAATATCCAGGGTCCTATTCCATTGCAATGTCGGTTCTCTAAACTCATAATCAGTTTCCCCATCGTCAGTCTGTAAGGGTGATTTTCGCACGACGCTCCTGCCTTCGGCAAAACAATATTATTCTAACCACAGCAGATAATGACAAAGCTCTTCACAGCTGGGACACGCCCAGAAAAGCCAGTCACATTTAGACAACCCATTTTTTGGGGACAACCACGAACTTCTCACAAACTTCATCTTCAATTAAGCTACGTCCTTTCTCTTGTAAAAGACTGTTTTATCGTAGCGAAAAGCATGAATGAACGCTGGTTTGTACTCATATTTCGTTCTGTTTGTCGTTTTAAAAGGAACCAAACGTTTTCCGTCGCTTGGAGTGAAGACGTCACAAAGAGCGAGGAACAAAAGCAGTTAACATCTCTGAGGTTAGCTGAGAATGAGCTGGCAATTTCGTGAGAACTAAACAATAATTTGTCGGCTGATCTGTCAAACACTATCTTCATCTGATGTAGGGGCGACACTGAGACCGGGATTGAGGGGAGGAAGAGTATCTAGGTGAGGGGTTTAGATGAAAGGTACAGGAACAAATAGCAAAAGAGAGAGAGGGGGCACAGAGAGAGAGAGGGGG
>NW_004797829.1:464904-465927 GCF_000002075.1 Aplysia californica
GTTATTATTATTATTATTACTATTATTGTTGTTGTTGTTGTTCATACTGTTGTCGGTGGTGGTGTTGTTGTTATTCCCCAGTCATTTTCATCGTGATCGAAAGAAAGGATTTATTTGATGTTTGAAGCTGTTCTCATTGTCATATGAATTACTAATTTAAAATGTTTTCGAGTGAGTATTTCCCACTGAAATAGAAAGCTGAAGCAATATTTTTTTATGTTTAGAAACACTCACAATAAATAACAGATCTTCTCAGATCTTTTTACAACCTAGAGAATGTGGTAGCTCTTGGCACATTTCTCTCAATGTTGAACAAAGTAAATACATGTAACAATATAGCAATTTTTAAATAAAATACATTTTTTGTGCATGTATTGATACGCTTTTTTCTCTCCTTTCTTCATTCATTGCTGGTGGTTGTTGGACCGGACCATTTGTTGAGTTTTGTTAGACCAGAAAGGACTGAGGTATGTTTGTATTTGTAAGGTCTTACGCGCTTGCAACTGCATAAGGTAATATGAGCGCCAAGGGGTGGATGTCAACAGAGAAGTTCGAACGGCGAATCAGGCTTACCCTGCTCACCTCTCTAGCCTCAACAGCACAAAGTCTGCTTCGACTATCAAAGCAGTTCACAAGAGAGTGACCGATATGCAAAAGAAGAAGAAGAAAAATGACGATAGAAAGGAAGAGGAAAGAAAAAGCAGCAGTTCCCACTGTGTTGTTCCGGCACAGTATGAGCATGTCATTGATAAATCAGCCCATTTACAATTGTACTTTGCATAGGAACATAATAATATCCTCCCTTTGGGAATGGCCTAAAGACAACTTCAGTTAGTAGCACTTCCCCGGGTGGGGGAGGGTGAGGCATGTCATCTAAAATCCTTTCTGTTCATCTTGAGGCGCGTTGTTCTTCACCTTTTGTTTCCGCTTTGATCAGGTGAATCGTGAGGTGGCTTGGTATAATGCAGAACTGAAAAAGGGGTAATCCGTGTTTGGTGCGTTCTCCAACTTGAAAAAGGGGGG
>NW_004797829.1:466027-471027 GCF_000002075.1 Aplysia californica
GGGGGGGTAAAGTCTTCGTGGCTGTTTCCTCATTTTCATATCTCTAGAATAGACGGTGAATTTGGGGGCTTCTACTTTTAAATTACTGTTTAGAACCGAAAGGGGAATTACTCCACAACCGTACCATTCTCTTCAGACTGATTCGTTCATCATAAATTCTGTAGAAATGATCGTTTAACATGATTGGTTGCTGCATAATTGTCGAAGCAGCAACGGAGACGATCATGAAAAATTCCATGGAAAGGGTTACTATGTGATGATTTCACTTGTGTTGTTTGTCTAACTAACTTTTAATAAGTAAGTCGCCATGTTTATGTTGGTTTTTGAACTGTTGGTAGAAGAAAGAAGGGAAATAACTCTGAAACAAGACTCGAAACTGTTCTCGCAAAAAAAAAATTAATTAAGTAGTGCACATTATGGGAATTTGATGCGGTGTGATTGTATAGAATCAATGTTGGGGGAGAATGCGGCGTCTTATCCTTGTGGAAACTCCTTGTACTCATACCTAATAAACCACAAAAGATAAAGGTAAGTTTGATTCTTTTTTATTTTTAATGTAGGTGTTTTTACGACCCATCGACACAATTTAGATCATTAAGGAGGCGGGGCTCCAATCCTCCTGTCAGGGCCAACCTGGGCTCAGAGCTGAGGAATACAATGTCCCAGTAGAAAGATCGAATTACCCAGTAACCCCCCCCCCACTACCCCTTTATTTGGGATTCAATCTCGGGTCTCCTGCGGGTAACTGCGATCAAGTGCCTGATCGCTAGACTACAGATAACGATAGTGGAAGGTAGGAGACAATATCAGCAAAATTCCGCTTTCCACTCATACCCAAGCGAAAACTGAGTGTGAAAAAATATAACATAAAATTGTATGCACCTAACTCCCTTTGCAACACTGTAAGATTTATGAGACAAGATCATAAGAACCGAGCCAAGTGGGAAAATTTGTATTTGATGTCATTCCTAAAGAACAAAACTGTGAACTGAGCAGATTCTCGAACCCACGAACCCGCAATGTAATGTTTAAGGTGTTAATGATTTTTTTTTCAATTGCCTTTAAAAGTTATTTATTGCTTCAGAGGCCTTCTTTTCCAGAATGATCTGCTCTCTATCTATACTCTCTCTCTCTCTCTCTTTCTCTCTCTCTCTCTCTCACTCACCCTCACTCTCTCTCTCTCTCTCTCTCTCTCTCACACACACACACACACACACACACACACACACACACACACACACGCACACACAACAGACGAGTGGATATCAGTGGAGCGAATTCATTGGATTATGAAGATGCCAGTGGTCTGCTCAGTGGTCATTGCATTCAATGTTGAGAAGCATTTTTTTCTTGTTGACAAGCACAAAGAACTCGCAATCACCAAGGACTCGGACTCATTGCATTGAATTGAAAGTCTAACATAAATAATTACCATAATACATTATTCTACCATCATGAATAAGGGAGAAAAAAGACGGCATGGAATGGGAGATAAAAGGTTTTAGATAAATAGAAACCGCTTCTTAATTAAAGACTCAACTCAATTATAACGATGGATTGATTATTAAATTGCTAACTATCAGATTAATTGGTGTCACGCTGGGCCATGGTAAAGAGGGACATTTTTTAAATTAAAAAATGAGACCATCTTTAACACAGATTGTAAGGAGTATCTAGGGTTAACTCTTCCGTTTGACTCGGTCTTGTTATAGTAGGACTATAAGTCAAAAGTCTTTTATGCTGAAGGACCTTGCAATCTTGAAAAAGCATTCAATCCTTTACCCTGATCAAGAATCACAAAAGCATTAGGATACAACTGCACAGCAGGACGATACCAATCGATCGAGCTTTGACTGGGTCGAGCCATTCAGAAAAGCTTTTTTTAAAAAGTTAAGTCCAGTCGTCTCTCATTCCTCGATATTAATTTTAAAACATGATTTAAACGTATACCATACCACAAAATCATCAAAACAATAGGATACAACAGCAAAAGTTACAATCTGGCGTACCCTGATTTTTTTTTATTCATGCATTATTTCCTGCATGTGTTGACATCGTGAATATTTTAGGAATACCACGGCTCCTAGAGTTTACTCCAGCTAAATTTGTTTAGATGGGTTGATCTTCAGTGTCACGACGCGATGGAATCAGACGCGATGGAATCAGACGCTCGTCAATTTTTTTTTGGGGGGGGGGCATGAGGAGATATCGATATCACCATAAAGCTTGTTCTGTTGTCTTGCTTTCGGTGAAAAAATGTTCATCTATCTTGAATAGAAGTCGAGATATTTGAGGCTGAAGGAGGTGTGGGTTGCCTGGTTTCAGAGGCAAAGCTAGCGAGAAAATGGCCGCCAAAGTTTTGTGACCCCCAAAGCTTGAGAGTGCTTGGAAGCTGCAATTTATATTTTTAGTGCCTTAAATCAACTTTTAAAAGTAAAATCCACACACAAATGTGTTTTTAATAAGACCTAACAGGTGATGAGTCTAAAAACAAAAATTCGAGAAAAATTTGCCAAAACGAGCGGAAAAAAGCTGATTTCTTTGATTTCATTATTTTGACCAGCGCCTGATTTCATTACAATGCCTCTCTAATGATTGTGTATTGGAACTGTTTCTTCTGAATAGTTTTGACCTCTTTGTGGGTGGCTGGAGGGTACTTTGATGTAGTTTGCTCCTTCATTCCAATCAAACATTCGCCGTCCTTGTCACTCCTCCTTCTTTGGTGTGTTTATTACTCTCTTGTAATAGCTCTAATCTTCGGCACTCATATGTCCTCTACTTTTGTTGCAAAGTGCAGTAAAAATCTTACGAAAACAAAACAAACGCCATTGTGTCTTTTTAATTATCAAAGATACAGATTATAGGCTTTGATCATAAATTGGTATCCCCACCCTTTCTCTTCCCCGTTCTCTTCCTCACTACCTCAGGTTGTCAGACCTGATTCTTTGGATACAATAAAGAAGGGTGTTTGGAGGGGGGTGGATGAGAGGGGGATTCAACTCGCCTAAGGAAGATCAGCACTTATGAACATCGAGTTGAGTTTATGCATGGGTACTGTTAGTTTCTGCTGACCATATGGACCGTATTCCTAACTTCTAATTGTTCTGTTTTTTACTTTGACCACAGAGGACACAATTATTTGTTATACTGTACCTTTAAACAAGGGATCTAGATTGTGTATTGCAGGGTAATAAAACTTATTTTCAAAACCCCAAAACAAGTAAGTGAGTTTTGAGGACAGAAGCGACTGATCATATGAGTGGGATACTGGGGTCTCTGTCAACATCTCAAATGACCGTCTCTGATGATGCCTCAGTCACCGAACTGCCCAGTCTCTCTGCCTGACCTATCATGATGAGCCCACCGGTCTGTGCAGGGAAAGGAGCTATCACCGCTGTCTCCTTCTCCGCGGGGCGATGGTGGTGCTCTTCTTTGGCCCTCGGCGGAGTCAGACCATGGCCAGCGGTCAGTCTCGCCAGGTCAGAGCCTGGCATAGAGTTGCACACATTGAGGGCAGGCTCACTGGTGAGGTTTTGTTGTCGGGACTTGGTACACGGCGAACCTGTGGACAAAATGCTGCGATTTTACCTGTCGTTTTACAAAGGAAATAGAAAGGGGTTTTTTCCACTTCACCTGAAACCCCAAAAAGATTGACAACAACTGTAGGCATGCTATGAAATGCATAAATGTGGGCTCATGATTTGTGTTGCACTGTCCAAATGTGCCGCAACATGGCTTCTGGTCTGCTGTCTGACGTAAATGTACCAGGATACCTGGAGGTGTCATCTTTGCTTCAGAGGTTGGCATGTGATAACCCGCCATTGCTTTCTGTCGCCAAATACAGTCATGCCTTGATGCTGTCAGTCCACATTGTTCGTTGTCCGTCCTTATCTCTTGTGCCCCACATCTTGCCTTCAAATAAGTCCTTCATAAAGGTCTGTTGGCATTTTATATGACCAAGTTATTGTATTTTTCTCCTTTTCTGTTTAACCCTATCCGTACGCCCTGGGGTCACTTTGTACCCCCGGGCTGTATTCTTCACATTTTAGAATACTTCTACTGCGAAAATCTCTTTGAAACTTTCAGTATTTCTCAAAGAATCGATTTGACAGACTGCTATGCAAAGCGTACGGATCAGATTAACGAGTAAATTTTCTCTTTGGAAAGTGGTGGCACAGAGTTCCCCACGTCGTATGGACACGGTAGTAAAACACGACGTACGGATAGGGTTAACAGGGTTTGTCTTGTGTGGAAATGTGTCCGTTTCGACCTCAGAGCGACTGTTTAGTGTAAGACTCCGCCATATGCCTTTTTGAAAAGGGACGTACGACGGATTCTTACACTGAGCAGTCGAAAAAAGCTGACCCTCCATTTCTTATAGGTAGTGTCCATTGGCATCCTCGGTTCGGTTCTGTTCGGTTCTGTCGGTTTTGTCGGTTTGGGGAGTGGAAACACAGTCAAAGACGACAAAACTGATGATGAAATTCAATAACAAACGCGTGTGTGGGGTAACGTGTTACCCTCTCATTGAGAGGTCCCGGGGTTCAAATCCGGGTAGCGACCAAAAATTTTTCTTCTCTAAAATTGTCTCCTTTCACCTCCTTTCCTGCTCTCTAGCAATGTTCTGACGTCTGCTTTCGTTTCCACTTTCTGCCCCCACCCCTCACCTCCTTTTCCCCTCATCTGGACTCCTGGCTCTTTCTACAGCTTTTCTACTGCTACTCCTTAGCTTCTTCTTACAGCTGTCTTTCAGCCACACCCCTGATCTTCTGATTGGAAAGATCTACTCCTCTAGCCTTCTCGGACAAGGGCAAAACATATCGGAGGGCCTGTGTGCAAGTTGCGCACGTTAAAGATCCTTTGGTGGTCTAAAATCAAGAAGAGTAGACTTCGACCGCCACCCGGGCAAAATTCAAAATTTAATTTTTCTACCAACTGAAAAAGGTAAATGTATCCCGCGCGCTCATATGACCTTATGCAGTTGCGAGCACCGTAATACA
>NW_004797829.1:476027-477728 GCF_000002075.1 Aplysia californica
TGTTTGGGTATTTGATATGACTAAAAAGCAGTGGCGCTGATTTTTTAAATGCTCATGTATTTACAATTATAAAGCGAAGCTTTGCACAAGAAAGATACAGAGGTCTTTTCCTTTTCTTATTTTTTTCATGGCATAAGCGTGTCACCTTCAGAAAGAATGCTACCTTTTTAGAGCATAATAATGCTTCGACTATTGAGGTCAAACCGAACTTTGTTGGATGCTACATACAGGAGAAAAACGAAGGTACTCGACACAACGTTTACCCAAATCTGGAGGGATCGTTTTTCATTTTGGAGCATGGGAAGCACCCAACCATTATCCCACTGAAAGAAAGACAAGTAATTACGAGAAGGCATTCTAGTGGTAACGGTCTAGAGCTCACAACCGTCAGTCGTGAGTTCGAATCCCGTTAAGGGCCCGACGCTATGTCTTGAGAAAGGCACTTTACCTGAAATTGTCTTCATTTCACCTCGGTGGGAAGGAGTACCCAGCAATATACAACGAAAACTTTTGTCAGCTTGTTTAGTGTTTGAGCGCTTGATGAGCTGCATGCACTGTATGCTTCCTGAGATGCTGACACTGTTTTTGAATTTATTTTCTAGGGTCTGCTTGGGTAATATTTATTATAGTTTAAAGCGCACACAGCTTGCTATCGAACAGTCATATGTGTTTTACAAATGCTATTTTTCATTTTATTATCACAAGTAGGGGAAACAGAGCAAAAGAGTGACCTGGTTGCAAGCCATCTGTTGTCGATGACTCAGGTATAAGTAAACAATAATATAAAGTAGGACAAAAGCTCAAAATCGTGTAGACTTATTCAACAGTAAAACTACCCTGTGCTGTTCATTTGTAATACATTAGCCTTATTTTGGTGACTTGAACTTTAAGGTGGCAACGTTGGTAGCACGGATAGTACCCTCAAATGCACCCAAAACTACCCCAAATCCTGTGTTAATCGGATTAACTCAATACGATGACCTGGATTCTGACATTGATAACGATGGTCAAATCCTCGCATCACGCTTGCCATCAGGATGATTTGGATCTTAATTAAACACGACTACAAACGTCTAAATCACGATTTGTAACCTGTACAGTTGGGGTTTTTTAAAATTTTTATTTGACTGATATAATACAGTCGAATTTTTTTATGTGGGTGGTTGGCGGGTGCTCTGGAATAGTTTGCTCCTTCTTTCTTTCCTCTAAAACACTTATTTTCTGTATCTCTCCTCATTCTTTTTTGTGTTTGTTACTATCTTGTAACACTTCAAATAGTAGGCACTTATATAATCTGATTGTGTTGCAAGTGCTGTAAAACGCTTACTAAATCTGAACCTGTTCTAACTGCCACCTGTCCAAGACAATCACGCTTCGACCCCCCCCCCCTTTCCTTTGCGTTTCATTAAAGATATAATGAAACAGCTCAAGACGATCGCCTGAGACAATCATAATTCTCCTCGATAATGGGCGGCCGTCTTGGACAGTTTCAACTGTTTTCACAATGGTTTGTGGGTGCTTGTGGTGTAATAATTAAGTTATACACTATGGTCAACAAGGCACTTGTGTTCGATCCCCGCCTGAGGATATTTACATTTTCGAAAACTGCAGTATTTCTTTAGGGGATTTGTGTCCCAGTCAGCTAGTGTTAGCCCCATAGGCAGGATTTTTGCAGCCCACCTCCTAAATTATATATATATA
>NW_004797829.1:478061-479751 GCF_000002075.1 Aplysia californica
CGTAAACAATTTTCCAAAAATGTTGTATCAGGAAAGGAAAAATGGACCAATCAGCATTTTGTTAAAAATATGTTCATTCGACAGGTATCCTGAACCCAAGTGGAAGCAGATACAAGGATGTTTAATCAAAACTATCAAAATCATTCTTTTTGCGAGCGGGTATTTTTTTATATCTGTTTAAAAACAAACAATATACTCATACCGTTGTATTTTGCCAAGTTTACATTTCATTGTTCAACTTTATACAGCCAAACCAGCTCCCAAGGCCACCTGTCCAATCAAGACAACGACCTCTTCGCACTTTTTCCCCCTTTGCGATTTTTCAATACTGCAATGACAATATTCAAGACGTCCACCTGTGTAAGACAACCACGTTACTCCTCGGAAATGGGTAGCGGTCTTGGACTTTTTTGACTGTATTCTCAAGCACGGCGGAATCAGGGGCTCGTCAATTAAAAGGCATTGTTATGGAGTTATGAGTATAATCTTAAGTCTTGCTTTTTGTTGTTGATTTTTTTTGTCTGGCCCTTGATGCAAAAAAAGAAAATCAATCTGTCTTGATATCAATAAAGATATTTGCGATTGCAGAAGATGAGTATTGCCTGGTGTCGGAGTTAAAGTTAGTGAGAAATAAATGGGCGACTACGTTTGAGACTTCCAATGCTTGAGTGTCCTCGGAAGCTTCAAAATTTCACTTGTATGTACCTTTGATCAACGTTTTTCCACAAAGGTCAATCTGGAAATGTGTTTTAAGTGAACATGAAAGGTGCTAAGCCGTAAAACAATAAATAGATGTTTTAAAAATTGCCCTCAGGGCGGAAAAATGCAGGTTTCTCAGATTGCATTATTGTGACGAGAGCCTGGTTTCACCACGATGCTTCACACAATATTACCGTCTAAACGTTGTGTACCTGTATTCTGTCTTCTGGAAGATCCGTCTTAGCAGAAAGAAGCTCTCGGGCGAACACGTCGGGATAGTGAGCTTCTTTGAACGCTTTCTCCAGCTCGTCTAGCTGGTGGCTTGTGAAGATAGTTCTGTGAAAAGAGAAACTACAGTCCAACCTGCTCTAACAACATCCTATCCAAGACATTCTCCTTTACAAGGCAGTCACCTGTGCTAATTACGACTTATCACACTGTCGAAGACAACCTCCTGTCCATGACAGCCACCTGTACAAATTACTACTTCTCACACTGTCTATGACAATCACCTTTTCAAACGACCACTTCTCACACTGCCCAAGACAACACCATCTGTCGAAGACAATCAGCTGTACAAATAACCACTCCTTACTTCCACTATAGCGGGGTTATTTTTTTCACACTGTCCAAGAGTACCATAATATGTCATTTTCTTTTTTGGTAAGTGTTTTACGGCATGGGCTTCTGCATACGGTCATATGAGCGCGTGGGACACATTAAACAATTATTAGTTGGTAGGACATTTTGAATTTTGTCTGGGTGGCGACCGAAGTCTATGCTTATCGATTTTGGACCACCAATGGATCTTTAACGTGCCCTACTTGCTCAGGGACCTCCGAGATTTTTTCGCCATTATCTATGAAGGCTAGGTGTGATATGTTACCTACCATAAGATAGGGGGTGTAACTGAAAGACAGTAGCGAGCAAGAGCCAAGGAGTAGCAGTATAACGGCTGCAGAAAGAGTCAGGAGCCAACGGGAGGGAGGGG
>NW_004797829.1:481435-483703 GCF_000002075.1 Aplysia californica
TATGGTATGGTATGGTATGGTATGGTATGGTATGGTATGGTATGGTATGGTATGGTAAGGTATGGTATGGTATGGTATGGTATGGTTTGATATGGTATGTTATTGGGGAAGATTAGGATATAATGGATTAGCATGGGATAGGATAGTATGATTTTTTTTAAACTGAGAACCTTTCACAACAGTAACATTATCAAAGAGGACCAATCTATATTAATTGTATCCAAATGAGCACAGCAAGTGGCTTGATGTCAAAGAGCCTTAAATTATGGACCATTGTCATTTAGATATACTCGCAAGAACCGTATGGCGTCAGTAGCCTCGTGGTTCGACTGCCGGACATGAGTATCACGAAGGCCATGGCCGGACCCGTTATCCTGAGAATGCGTGTTTGGGGTTCGAGCTTCAGCTCAGTCCGACGTTGTGTCCTTGTGAAAAGCACTTAACACGAATTTTCCATTTGGCTCGGTCCTTTCGGAGATGGACGTTAAACTTGGAGGTCCCGCCTCTTAAATAACCTAATTGTGTTGATAGAGGCGTTAAAACTATACTATTACTATGCCATTAAGAACCGTAGTTCTGATCGAATCTCACAGAACAAATACATGTACTGAGATTTTATGGACTCTATCAAAGATAACTATAGTCCTTTTATGAAAGTATCCTTTAATTGAAAAATAACTAACAATATCCTAAAATAAAATTCCGAAATATTGTCAGCTTCCTCGGAAGCTTTCAGTGAAAGTTGTCGTTTTACAATAGCTAAAGTACTAACAAGCGGAAAATTCATTCTTTCACCGGACATCGTTTCTCACATGGGAAAGATGAGGGGATGATGTCATGTCTATAACTATAATAAGATTCGAACCAGAGATCACATGACTGTGAATCAGCAGCATAAACACAAGATTGGTGGTGCTACATCTGCTTTTGATAGCAGAGAGGAAAAATCTCGTCACTCGTATGTACTTTAAAATACGACAGTTGTTTTATAACCAGAGATATATATTATATTATAGCAAACTACACTATACTCGTTGTGTCAGAAAGATAGGACAATAGATGTGTACATTCATAGTCGAAGACTCATGTGAGTGAAAAAGTAGGCATCGTTTGAGAGTCCATTTTCTTTTTCTTTTTTAAAGGCATCTCCAGAAAGGTATCTGTTTGAGGCATGACATTTTTCTTTCAAACGTTCGATATTGTTTCGTATATTTCTTTTTTAAAGCTATGCTGTTTTGTCAGTTTTATCGATTCGTGCAATGATAAATGATTTTAAAGTGGAAAAGAACACAAGGAGAGCTCGACCCTTCGCAAAGGCAAATTCTATTCATTAACAAAAATATATGCTAAAATGAACAAGAACTCATAGCAGAACCACTGTGAAGAGTTCAAGGCGCGCCACTCATCCCCATCCGCCATACCCCTCTTTTTTCGGTGTTCTACGTCTTTTTAGCAAGTGTTATCCCTCTCGCCCCATCAATCAATCTAAATAAATAACTGGCAACTTCTTAAAAAGAGTCAATAGTTTTTTAGCCGAAGTAACACCTCTTACAGACATATCACTCATCCTTTTTTCCCCAACATCTTTATCTATTGATTTAATTCTGTTCCTACAAGGATCATGAGCTCAGCACTGTTCCACATGATGACATCATCGCGTGCAATAAATCTGCTTGCTTAAGCAAAACCAATGTTTCGATAATTTAAGTCAATGTGCCACTGATTTTAAAAAATCAAACACGTTTGTGTAATCAACGACGGACGCGGGAAAGCACAAAGACACGAATTACGAAACAAGATGTATCTATTTCCTACGTCATCATAAAACGTGTATGACGTATACACGTTGGATTCCAAATTAATTCAAAAGGAGGCCACAGCTGTTTCTGGTATGCACCAAAATAGATTTGGGAGCACGACCTTTCACTGTTCACGCCGAATGATGACGTCACAGCGTACGATGAAGGCTTGGCGCCAGCCACATGCTAGCTGGCCCAGTTGTATTGACCGCGTGTTAGCCAGGACGGGGGGAGAAGGAAGACTGGTATCACCAAGGTCATAAAGGACGTCAAAGGAAAAGAAAGATCTGGTTGAAGTGACGCCTACATTACCCACCTACCCCCGACTCCCACTCCAACCCCGCTCCCCTTTTCGGCTTACCATTTTTAGGACGCTCTTCAACCTGCTTAAGATCTAGAGTACGTCACTTTTTTATCTGCTTCTCTCTCTCTCTCTCTCTCTCTCTCTCTCTCTCTCTCTCTCTCTCTC
>NW_004797829.1:484001-489464 GCF_000002075.1 Aplysia californica
CTCTCTCTCTCTCTCTCTCTCTCTCTCTCTCTCTCTCTCTCTCTCTCTCTCTCTCTCTCTAATATATGTGTAGGTTTCATTCGATTTTGATTGAAAATTTAAAAAATTGATATTTCTCGAATACGTTTGATGTTCTTCATATCAATATAATTATTTAACGCCCCCTACTTTGAATTTAATGCTTTTAAGTTTTCTTGCAACTGGTCCAAAAATGACTGAGTTTTTGCCCTTTGAATTGGCCGTTTATAAGGCACCCGGTATATACATGAATATAATATAATATGCACTCGTATATAATGCTGTAATATATCATAACGTAACAGAATGGTATTACGTACAATGTATATGAAATAACATATAAAGATCCGTATTTGTGGGCAGACATATAACAGATTCTGCAAAGCATCCAATATAAATGAAGCGCGCAAGCCGTTTGGTGTCGGGAACGAGTGGGGCTGTGTGATGACGTGATGAAGAAGTGATGAGATGCTGTATCTGATTACGTCAATTCAAATGAAGGGGGTGGAAACGGGTGGAAAGAGGGGCAGGTGTGAAGTGAGAGCAGGGTAAAGTGTACGAATGAATACTAAAAAGTACACCAGGCGTGAGCAAGCATGACCAATTCGTGAGCCGGTTTAAGCGATACCAAAGATCTCGCAGGCCAAAGCTGAGGAAAATTGGGTGAAATCAGTTTAAATACCCACGTTCTTAATAGTGAGACAAAAATCGACACTATCGCATATAACTAAAAAAAATTATTCAGGAGATCAAATATTTTAGATCTTTTGCCTACAGCTGTGCCGGAAACTATCAATTTTGTCGTATTATCAACTTACCGCAGGCCACATTTATTGTTATTATTACTTACAGGGTCGACCAACAGGCTGGACTAAAACTTCTCTATGGCCAGTTTGGCCCCCGGGCCATACTTTGTCCATGCTTGATGTTCACAAAACATCATGTAAACATTGTTAGGACTATCAAACATTTCCATCGACACAATAATTTAGATCATAAATTTATCATAATATTAATAATAATTATACATAGCATTTGCATAGCGCAAATTCGGGCCCCCAAACCCGCAACCTCACGATTACGAGTCCGGTAGCCTAACCACTATTTTGGTGAGGATTTTTTTTTCGATGCTTCCACTCAAGGAAGATCGTTTAAGGGATCCATCACACAATATACACTGACAGCAGTGGCAAAACAATCTTTTCTTCAAAGTAAATCGAATGATGGCTTTTTATTCGTGAGCCAAAGAGACTTACAAACACATCGTATTTCTCCAGTGATAACTGCGTGTTAAAACAGTCGAACCTGCTCTAAAGGCCACCTGTATAAGATAATCACCTGTGCAAAGGCCACTTCCAATTTCTCTGCTCCATTTATTTTGTTTTAAACATTATAAGGATATTGTGTAAAATGGCCAACTATCTAAGACTACCACTTTTCTCCTCGGCAATGGGTGGCCGTCTTAAAGATTCAGACTGTGCTTCATCTCATCAATGCTTTCTTATACGGCGTGTAACCGAACGTAAATGCTAGATATCAAATTTCAAAGGGATTAAATCTCCGTAGCGGTACTACACTACAAACTACACACGCATCCTTTTCCTCAAGAGCTTTCAACAACTTTTTTTTTCTATGTAAGTTTACGCAAAAGTTCGTTCGAAATTTGAGATCAGACTTGTTTTCACACTTGTACGTATATTTTAGCGCGCAGGTCATGGAATGTAGAAAGAGAAAACATGAGTGTGGAAGAATAATTGTTATCCATACAATGTAAGCATCCCCTTCTCGTTTTAATTGGACAAAATGAGAGTTCATCAAACCGGAGCAAAAGGAGGTGTGAGGTCGGGATAATCTTAACAATTATAGTGGCGTCCGCTGAAAAAGAACATGCTTAAACCGAAATTAGCGGAAAACCGAAATAAAATAAAATCCCCATTTTTTTTCTTCTATTTGAGTAACCTCCCTAAACCGAAAACCGGGTAAACCAAAGAAAATCCGGAGCTCCCGAAGAGTTTGGTTTACGCGGACTCTGATATCTAAAATAACAATTATGTGGTATCAGGGAAATGCTTCACAAGCTCTGACTCAATACGAGATTTAGCTGAAAAAATATTTGAAGTTATCTATTGAGAAAAAAATATATTTTAAATATATATATATATATATATATATATATATATATTTGAGGAGTACCATTTTGAAATATGCAGAATAGGTTTTTCTTTGTCTGTTACCCTCAGTTGCAGGCAGACTCTTTTAACTCTAGAGAGTCAAAATTTTGATTGTATGATCATAGAAAGATGCTCAGGATTTTAGATTGAGCATTAACCGTTGTATAAGCTTGATTGACAGGTTAGACCTGCCTGATCTGCACCATCGTGCCGATATAAAAAAGCATAAAGGTCAATGCATACATATCATAAAATCTCAGCTTATCTTACTCCATATGTTATATCAGAGTTCGTTCACCGCAGCATACTGTTAATCAGATCACATTTCAAATTTTTGTTAAAAAATGATTACTTTAAACGTAACATTTTAAATGAAAACATATTTCAGAAGGTTTGAAAGCAAACATTTTATTTAAACTTATGCAAGATTCACTTTAAGATTTAGATAAAAGTTGTGTTCCTAAAGATCCTTCTTAGATCTAGTGGCTGGTTTGTTTTTTTGTTTGTTTGTTTTTTCGTTTTGTTTTGTTTTTTTCTGAAGGAGAAGGTTGTCTTGTAAAATAAAAATACAGCATTTCCAGACAAACTCAAAAAAAGTGTTTTATCGGAGGATACTGGTGTAGACCTTTCCCGTCTATCTCACCTGTGACGACGTTTCTTCTTCCCGTCAATTTTCCCCAGTAGCACCTGCCTCGTCCCGTCAGCCCTTGCACCCGGAAACCCGATGACGTCAGTGTAGGGGCCCGGCTTCGACTCTGTGGATCGATGATTGGTGATTAATGCACGGAGGGGATTTCGCGAGTTTGTCTTGTCCGGTGAGGGAAGCTTATAATAAGCGGGGGCGACGTGCAGAAGGGATTTTTCCCCCGTTGTTTTTTTTCCCCATTATTTTTTAAAACCTGTCTTTCTTTCTTTTTCTTTTGCCTTTTATCCAGTCTTTTTCTTTGGCCACGTTTCACATTGTAGTAGCCTTTTGCTCTTTATTCTATTCATCCTTCTTCACGTCTTTTTTAGAATTTCCTTCTTCTTCTCTTCGGCCTGTTTCACTTATTTATTCGTGCTTCTTTCTTCTGCTCATTTTTTTCTGGCAGGGCAATGTACTGTTTTAAGAAGCAGCGTTAGGTGAGCTCTCATAAATTGATACGTATATTAATCAATCAGGGTGTATGAAAGCTGCAAAAGCTACATTTTTGTTATCAACGAAATGTGATACTTTTGCCTTCAAGTCAACACAAAATTGATATTTTAGGTGTCTGGCTGCTTCACACCTGCCTTCCGAGACCAAGCTGATTTAAGCAGGATACCTCCTTATAATACACTGACATAGAAACAGGATGAATAAATGGTGTTTCCTGAACGGAAATTGAACTCAAGTCTCTTGCGTACTGTGGCAATAAGGGCCTACCATTTACACTTCATACAACAGTATGTTTTGTTTTGTTGGGTTTTTTTGTGTGTTTTGTTTGTTTCTTTTGCTGTTGGTTTGTTTTTAATATTTTTGTTGGGTTTTTTTTCTCCCGATTGCTTTGTTTCTTTTGAGTTTTGTTGTTTTTTTGTGTTTTTTTTGTTTTTTTTTGGGGGGGTGGATGTTTTAGTTTGCAGGTTTTTTTTCTTGGGGCGGGGTTGTTGTTTTGTTTAACTAATAAGAACATGTATGTGTTACATAACCAGAAGCAGAAGGGGAAAAAAGCAGCAAAGAAGGGGACTGATGGTAGTGCCCCCCCCCTTCACTCTCTCACGCACGAGAAGGGATGTGACACCAACGTCTGTGGTACAATGGTTAGGCGCTTCGCTGTCGCATACAGAAGACCCAAGTTCGAGGTGTTCTCGATTATCTCGGTTTTCATACTGTGATTTTGTATCTCTCTCAGCCCGGGTTGGCCCTGACAGAGAAGGTCGAAGCCTGCTTCCTAAATGATCTTAATTCTATCGATGTGGGTGTCAATACACCTATATGCGAAAAAATGAATCCTGTTTTTTTTCGTTTTAGTTAAAGTTTTACGGCGCTCTCAACTGCAAAGGGTATATGAGAGCCAGAAGGTTAGAGGTGTTACAAGAGAGTAACAAACTTAAAAAAGAAAAAGAGGAGATAAGGACGATAGATGTTTGATAGGAAAGAAGAAGCTAACCGCACCAGAGCACCCGCCAATCACCCACATGAATCCTTTAAAAAATACGATGTAATTATGAGTAACCTTCGGTTATTTCCGTCGGGTGACGATACTACCTTTGTTATACTCGCCAGCTTTCCCAGCCACATCCCAGTGTTGCAGCTTTGGCGAGACCGGGGCTAGATCGATGTCCTGACGTCCCAGCTTACACCTCACCGCCAGCGGATCCGGATATGACGCCACGACTCGAGGACAATCACTAAATATAGCAGCGTCTGATTTGGCGCCCTGGTGACCTAGATACGAAAACGTCGACATGCTCTGGAGACTGTTAAGCCTTTGTCTGAGAGTATCTGACACGTCTGTTGAATCCCACATAGGTAAGAAGTTAATGTGATTGACGTTAGCATTTCGCCGAGGAGCGGTGAAGGTGGTAAAGTCTGCTCCACTAAAGGTTCTAGTATCTAAATCAAGACAGCCGCCAGAAAAATCAGGCTGTCGGAGAGGGTGTATAGAGGTTGGACCAGCGCTACCAACGACGCATTCTGTCCCATCCTCAATTGTTTTGCTGGGTGGTGGTGGTGGTGGTGGTGGGAGATGGTGAACGCTAAACGGAGATGTGGGGTTATAGAGGTCCGGTCTGGAGCAGAGCATCTTCAGTCTGCTGCACATCAGGTCTGAGAAGAGTGGAGTTGTGGCCCCTCCACTTACGGCCATCATGCTGGGGCGTTGGTCGTCGAACGCCTTCATCTTCGCTGGTTTGCAGAGGATTTACGGCTGAAAAAAAAAGACATTTTGATTAAAATGATTTCTACCTTTTGTCTTTTTTCTGTTTTATTGTCTTAATATCAGTCAGAACCTTTAACAGTCAGACTATCTTACTTTTTCCCAGGCTGTCAACACGATTTGACATGTGAAAGTGTGTGTTTGTGTATGTGTGTGTGCTGAGTGTGTGTGTTAAGGGTATGTGTTTGTGTGTGCGTTTGTGTGTGTTTTTGTGTGTTTGGATGCTTTTTGCGAGAATGAAAGAGAGAGAAGAGGAGGAGAGAGAGAAAGAAGGAGAAAAAGGGAGAAAGAGAGAAAAAGAGAGATAGAGAGATAAAGAGACAAAAAGAGAAAGAGAAAGAGAGAGAATGAGAAAGAGAGCGAAAGTACCTGCGCTT
>NW_004797829.1:489821-491551 GCF_000002075.1 Aplysia californica
CAAAAAAAAGAAAATTATTATAAGATACGGAATAAAAACCAAATATATACGCACACTGTGATGTATTTATTTCCTCCCGTTTTGTCTTCTTTCGTAATTCTTTTTCGTCTTTTTGTTTCCATACTTTTACCTTACTACTTTTTATCTTCTCTCGTCTCCCTTTCCCCCCTCTTTCTTTCCAACATTAGTGTTGTTGTCTAATCCGTAGAAGGTCAACACTGATACAAGATACCGCAATGACGTTTAAGCTAGTATCTGATGAATATAATATTATCAAAAGAGGCTTAAGACTATATCTTTTAGTAAACAGAAACGTAAAGACACAATGATATAATATTTCGTTATAATATTATAGTGATTCCACTCTCTTAAACCTGCAAACATTTAAATGGATCAAGAAAGCCACCTTTCAGTTTTACTAGAGGATCAAACAGATTACGGCTGCTTAACTAATTGCTCTTCTATCTCTAATTTAATTAACTCAATCCCCCTTCTACGAACGAAAAAGTATTCAATTAGCACTGAAAAGATTGCAGACTGTGTAAAAACAGTTTCGTCTTTAGTATATTAAATTCATAAAATGAATGTTCTCTTTTTTCTGTGTCACTTAAATTTCTGATCCACTTATCTCCTATCAGCCTCTGTGTTCCCACCGTTTTTCTTACCTCTGTTTCAGTTTTGTCTCTCATTAATATTTATTTAATATAAAGAAATGGAAAAAAAAAAACTTTCCCGACGGGGGACTGAACCCCAGTCTACCGCATGACAGGTGGAATATGTACTACTATACTACCGTAAAAAAAAATTATAGATACACAATGTACATGTATTGGTTATGTGATGGTTTGTGTTTGTTTTAGTAGAGGTTTTACAGAGCTCGCAACTGCATAAGGTCATAATTATGAGCCCCAATGTGATGGTTTACTCACGAAACTCAGCTTGTAAAATACATACGGTGTCAGTCGACACGGTTGTAAGACGTCGGACATGTGTGAATGTTATTTGTTTACAAAAGTATGAAACCAAATAAAACATTTTTAAATGATATTAATACGACAATTGGCACTTGGCAGCCGGAATCATAACACAAATTCGATTAAAAACAAAGAAAACCAAACATAATAACATATGAAAAAATAAACAAGCAAACAAACAAACAGACAGACAGACAGACAGACAGACAATCAATTTAAAAAATGAATTATGATTCACCGCCGGCCAAAGCCATGAATGATATTCAGCGGCCTGATGTTGTGTCCTTGTAAAAGGCATTTTACAAACAATTTCCTCACTTCACTCAGGTGGAAATGGGTAGCTCAATCGGCTATAGACGGCGAGAGAACTTGTCAATTTGTTAGTATTAGAGCGTGGGTGGTTGGCGGGTGCTCTGGCGTGGTTTGTTCTTCTTTCCTATTAAACATCTATCGTCCTTATCTCCCCTTCTTCTTTTTTATGTTCGTTACTCTCTTGTAACACCTCTAATCTTCTGGCGCTCATATTACTTTATGCAGTTGCGAGCGCCGTAAAACCTCTACTAAAACTAAAACTAAAGTGTTAGAGCGCAAAATCAGTTGCTTGTACAGTATGCTTCCCGCAGAGAGCCGAGAATGTTTCTAGGTGTTTTAAGGCCTCCTGGGATAATAATACATACATATAGTATTATTGTGTTGATAGCATAGAGGGTGCACTGTACATTATTATTTTTATTATCATTATCATTATCATTTTTA
>NW_004797829.1:494527-495577 GCF_000002075.1 Aplysia californica
CTTCCCCCTTATAAAACAATGCGTCTTCCGTGCGTGTCCTCAATAAATTAAGGTGTTTTTTTTTTAAAAGGCAAAAGGTTCGTCCGCATAACCAAGTCCACAATGGCACTAACTTGGCAGACAGTGCACCACAAGCAAGATAGATTGCACAAGTTGAGGTGGGGGGTTTTTTGTCCGGATAAAAAATACTCTTCCTGAGAGGCGCTCTCCCTGAATGTTTCACGTCTATACTTTCAGTCATCTTTCTTTCACTCTAGTTCTTTCTCTTAGAAAGAGTAATGTAAATTAAAGATAGCAAATTCAATTAAGTGTTCACATATTCCGTTTCTATATGTTTTTAAATTCAGAGACGATGGTTTGTCTTGCATTAGTTAAAATGTGTACAAAGTCTGTGGTGTTAGAGTCTTCGATGTGTAAGTAAGAATGATTGTTCGGTTCTCAAGTGGAGCGGAGCATTAATTGATTAAATTTCCCATTTTAGTGCAGGATTTTTTAAAATCATGTGGAGGCTCCGAAAAGGAGAAAAAGCACCCCACCTCCTAAAGTGTGTAAATGGGAAGAGAACATTTTCATCACATGCATCATAGAAATTCGAGCTTGCAACAACAGAGGAGCATTGTACGAATTCGCATTTTTAAAAAAAATAATTTCAAGTTATGTCCAAGTGAAATTACAATAAATTATACGAAAACGTTGCGTATTATGGATGAGGGAGGGAGGGGGAGGTATGAAAAAAGGGGTGGAAGGGATAGCACTGTGTTCTAGTTAAGACACAGACCTCTTCTCATTTGGGGCCCTGGGGGTCTGTGTTCAACCAGTGCTTGTTTTTCACGAGCCTTTTAATAAATTTAATTTTCACGGTTCCTCAACACTAGTCACATTAACTTTTAGCTTCTGTCGTATCGTAGAATAATATTACAATATAGTTGCCGAAAATGTGTTTAAACATAACTGAAAAATTATCAGTACTGTAAAAGAAAAGTACATGATTATAAACATGAGAGAGAGAGAGAGAGAGAGAGAGAGAGAGAGAGAGAGAGAGAGAGAGAG
>NW_004797829.1:498305-499451 GCF_000002075.1 Aplysia californica
GGGGGGGGTGGATTTGTTGATTTGATTTTTTTTCTGCATCCAACCCTGTTCTTTTCTTTCCTTTTCTTTTTTCTTTTATGGTAAGCCCCCAAGCCATGAGCTTTGTCTCAAATGTGACGTATTTGTTGTTTGTTTAATATAGCTCATCCTTTAGCTCAATCAACAAAATCTAAAGAACAAGACCTCAGGTCCAATCCCCACTCATAAAAATACTGGGACTTAACCTATCCATTTACGTCTGTGTTATCACACTCATTTCATACCTACCTGTAACTGCAAGTGCTGTTGTTCAAAACTGTTACCACTGTGGTTCTCTCGGCCTTTCGGCTAATATCAAAGTGTAGTATCTGTTCTTATCAGCTTACTTCTGTGGTTTTCCTCGCAAAGGTTACTACCACCATTATCATCCTTATAACTATTCTCTTAACTAGAATGTCCAAACCGCCATCACCACCAGCATCACTATGTGCAGTGACATCATGGCTCCTACTCTCGCACATCCTCTCCATTATTCACAATAAGCATTATCATCTTCACCCCCAAACCCAAGATGATCATCGCCACAAACCCTGTGACCATCACCATCCCCATCACCACCATAACCTCAATCATTATCACCACAACCACCACCACACCAATACTATCATTATCATCATCACCATCACCATAACCACTATCAATATAACCATTATCACCACCACCACCATACCTACAATACTACAGTCCATCATCATCATCATCATCATCATCATCATCATCATCATCATCATCATCATCAATCTCACCGCCACTCTCAATATCACCACCATCATCACCATCAATATCATCACTACAACCACCATCACCACAACCACGACAACCACCACCACCACCACCACCGTCACCACCCCTCTCATATTTCCACCGCAGTCACAGAGTCGAAGTCATCCCTCCCAGGATCGATATCGTTTAGAATAATTATAGTTATTTGCCGGATCATATTGTGAAATTGGACGTTAGAGAATTAGTTGGGCCAGGAAATGGCTTGGCCCGGCGGCCGGCCCGGAGACTGGCGCGGTTCCCGCCAAACAAAAAGACGACCAGGACAGCAGTGCCGCCAGCACAATAGCACAAACGCCCGGCGAACGGCCGCTTATGTTTTAATTT
>NW_004797829.1:499782-500973 GCF_000002075.1 Aplysia californica
TTGAGGGATGGGGTGGGTGAGGGTGAAAATCGAGAAAATGAGGGGTTGGGAGGAAGGGTGGGGTAGTCGTGGCGGCTGAAGAAACGGATTCAGAGTTATTGACAGTGCAGGAGAATATTATCTGTTTAAGGTCACGACTCCGATTAATAGAAGAAAAATGATTATGGCAATGACGAGGCGACTATCCACCCCCTCCCCCTTTCCATCCAAGAAAACAAAAAATAGAACACAACAACTGGAAAAAGAGAGGAAAACATGAAAACTGAAAGAGACAGTCAGACTTATGGTGAAATCTGTGGGGCTTTTCTTCTTCTGCTAACTGCACGGGACGTTTATCCAACTGTTTCTAGAGTCTATCTTTCAACCGAGGACGAAGTTCAGCAAGTGGTAGCTTCTCCACTACACCCAGAGAATAAACACGCCACAGTGTGGGGCCCTAATTCTACACAAACTGTTTCTGTCTTTTTGCTTTCTAATATAGACGCCCTAATCGATCCGATTTAGATCACTTTGGAAGTGGGCTTCTTCCCTGCCTACCAAGGCCAACCCAGACCGAGGGGTATACAGCATCGCAGGAGAAAAACCGAGATACTCTATAAAAATTATCCCCATCGGGATATCAAACTCAGGTCTCCTGCGGACAACATGGAAGCGCCTAACCGCTACACCACAGATATCGATTAACCGAAATAGAAAACAGTGCCATAGACAGACCTTTGGACGGGCACGAAAGACAAAGAGAAAATAGACTTGTAGACAAGCAATGAAAACAAAAACAAAAACAAAATGAAAAACACAAACAATTTTTTTTTTTAAGCAAAAAATTTTAAAAACAAAATTAACAAACAGCTAAGATTGAGAAATCGTTCACCTATAGTATTTGCAAGGAATCCTGTATGTTATAACACCCAGTGCACAGGCGTCTGTGATGTAGCTGTACAGTGTAAAGCGATTCGCCGTCTCGGGCAGGAGACCTGAGTTAGATTCCCGAGAGGGGAGAATGTTTATCAAGTATTTCTGTCTTTCTTCAGGGACCCCTCTTAACCCGGGTGGGTCCTAACAGGCAGAGTCGAAGCCGGTCTCATATATGATATAAATTGTATCAATGGGGTTTTAAAATGGCCACCTCTATTCTCACCCGGAGTGAGAATAGTGCAGGCGAGTCTTGTGGCTATTCTCACCCGGTGCGCG
>NW_004797829.1:501074-501648 GCF_000002075.1 Aplysia californica
GTGGCCCCACTAGCCTTGTTGGATCACACCGATAGACAGTATTCAGAAAGAGACAGAGAGAAAGAGAAGAGGGGAGGAGTTGATCTTGCGAGAACTTCCGGGCGGGTGAGAATAGACACTTTCTTTTAAAATACCTACATTTTTTTAAAAATTGAAAACAAAAATGACACCCTGTGGCCGAGTGAGCTCAGGCTCACGAACGATGTCAAGCAAGGTGGAAGAGTTAGCGTTTTAGTTGATTGTCGCCCAGGTGTGTCATACATGAGCAAGACAAGTAAACTTGAACTTCAAACCGGGTGCTTCACTGTCGTTACAAGCAGCAGTGTATTTGTAGAACTTTGTCTCTTTTTAGTTAAATTTCAGTAAGAGTTTTTACGGCACTTGCAACACAATAAGGCCATAATAAAAGTGCCGGAGATAAGAGGCATTGGGGGCTCTCGTGCCCTGGAGGTTAAGGTGTTGGCCTCTCATTCAAAGGTCCCGGGTTCGAATCCGGGTAGCGACCGAAAAATTTTCTTCTCTAAAATTGTCTCCTATCACCTCCTTTCGTGCTCTCTAGCAATATTCTGTTGGC
>NW_004797829.1:503527-504678 GCF_000002075.1 Aplysia californica
TTATTGTAAGATTACTTTCGAGGCAGGACCTTCTAATTCAACATCTATCGCCTATAGGAGCAGGCCAAGTTAACTTCAACATAATATACAAACAATACAATAAATACTGTTACTCTAAACCTCTCAAGTGATATTATCATTTATTTTATTTATGTTTTGTTTCTTGGAGCCATTTTTGTACTGTGTTCCCAGACACAATATTGTTGCAGTCTCCCTTTGTTGTTGGAATGTCTTTTCCTTTTTTGTTGTTGTTATTGTCTTTTTGTTTGGTTTATCCACAACATTTTCATTTTGTTATATTTATTCTATGATCTCAACTGATTGACCAACCACCTGAAGTCATTGTTCTCATACACTCTGCCCACACAATACCCATACTCCTCATCTTCTCAGAAAATGTACTGACTGATAATAACGAGGGATGATTAGCCACGAGAGTTCCAGTACTGCCATAATTAACGATTAGATAGACCCAGTCCGTCGGCGAGTGGTCTCAATTAGAAAGAATTTATTTCAACGTGTTCTTCTCGAAACGTAGCTAAAGGGATAACTGTGTCTGACCAGAGGCGAAACTCCGCCGTCTTTTGCTGGCGCTGCGCGGCTCGACGGAAAATAATGGACAGGATTGTCAGTATCAATTAGCGAGTCCGGGGTCTGGGCTTTCGGCGTATCGAATATAATGAGCACCATGCGTCGATACAGTTATACTCTAATAGGAAACAAATAGAGAGTAATCGAGGCTAATGCTGCAACTATGATAGATATATAACCTTTTATAAGTAATACGATACGCCAGGAAACGTATGATTATATAGCGGAGTAGCAATTGTTTGTTTTATGGTTTCTGTCTGAATTATACTTTCGTTAAGAGATATTAGTGCGTTTTGAAACATTAGATCTTGTGATTTTGTCGTATATTTGGTTTAATATTTCTAGTAATTACGACTCATGATGAAATTAAAGGAGTGGCCCCACTAGCCTTGTTGGATCAAATGGCGACTGGGGGGGACTGTGTTATCTCGCTCGTTTTAGAACCTTCTGTCGCTCGTTGGTAACATATTCTCTCTGTCTGTGTATGTGTGTGTGTTTGTGCGTATGTGTTTGTGTATTTGTGTGTGTGTGTGTGTGTCTGTGTGTCTGTGTGTGTGTGT
>NW_004797829.1:504778-509871 GCF_000002075.1 Aplysia californica
GTGTGTGTGTGTGTCTTTCTATGTATATATGTGTGCATATATGTATGTGTACGTGTACGAATACATGCATATGTATGAGTATGTGTATGTGTGTACTTACGTGTTTGTGTCTGTGTGTACGTATATGTTTATACTTATTTGTATATGTGTGTATATTTATGATTGTATATGTATGTGTATGTGTGTGTATATATGTACATGTATGTGTATGTGTATGCGTTTGTGGTGTATGTGTATGTGTATACGTATGTGTATGTGTATTGAATGTGTCTGTACATGTGCAGAGTATATAATATGTATGTTTGTGTGTGTGTGTGTGTGTGTGTGTGTGTGTGTGTGTGTGTGTGTGTGTGTGTGTGTGTTGGTGCATGTGTGTTTATGAATATGTGTATGTGCTTGTGCGTACGTGTGCACGCTTTCGCTAGCGTGCTTTTATATTATTATTTGTTTCCCGTCCCATTTAACGAGACAAACCAACAAGAAAGACAAATAACAACAGAGCCAGACTCAGGCCTAAGGGGATGTTAAGTGGGTCGTCGGCTCAACTTGCAGCGGCGAATCATAACAATTTGTGTTTTAAAGATATTTTAGCAACGAAAACTCTCTAAATTAGTGTTTTATATCAAAGATAGCTTTCCTTTGACTTAAAATATTATATCATATTTTACAGCCATCTGAAAAATAGATATGATATATCTGTATTAAACTGAAACAGAGGCATTGAATTTGAGAAAAAAATGTAAATGGGTTTCTTTTTCAACACCCCTAACGGCACACTTTAGATCATTTAGGAGGCGGGCTTAGAGCCAACCCGGACTGGTAGAGATACAGCGTCCCACAGAAAGACGGAGGTAATTGATAAAAATAATTCTCCCCACATGATTCAAACTCAGATCTTCTTTGTGTGATGGCAAAGAGTCTACCCACTACATCACAGACGTTGGTATCGAGATGCAGAGGGATTGGGCAGTAGATGTTATTCAAGCATTGAAAGGTGAATTTTTCTTTAACAATCTTTGTGTTAAAAGACAGTTTTAGACATTTACGTCTTTCTTTTAACTTCATATAATGTCCTATTAGGACGACTGACAATAGAATGGAACTTGATGTGAGTGGTTGGTGGGTGCTCTGGTGTGATTTGCTCCTTCTTTCTTATCAAACATATGTCGTCGTTATCTATCCCCCATGCTTTAAATTGTTGGGGTTATTTTGTTTGTTTCGGAGAGGGGTGGGGGTGGTATGTTACTCTCTAGTAAGCAACACCTCTAATCTTCGGCGCTTATATGATTATTTATGGTGTAAGTGCCGTAAAACTCTCACTAAATAAAAACAAGAGGGAATACGATACCGTGACTGTTTTCTAATAACATCGTATCTTGTCCTGTCATCTGCATGCTGCCTCTTCCGGCTATAATATAAAGTCATATTGGGTCATATATCAACAATGCCTCCTCTGCAAGGCTTGCAAATTGCAGTTGGTGATGAGAGCTTCCAGTTCCGCTTTAAACGATAATAGGATATATTTCTTTCTGGATCCTCTCAGTTTGGCCTACGATTAAGGCTCTCTCCTTTCCACTAGATAAAGCTCCCAGAGCAATACTGTATCACTACAACATTTCCGAGTTTTTAGTACGCTCAAAAGGAGCCTGATATGTTTTTGAGGTCCTAAAGTGCTACTTTAGTTTTTAATTTGAGTGTAGACAGTTAAGAAGACTTAGGACGACTTAGCACAGGATAGGTCATTCAGGAGGTCATGCTGGAGACAGACGTTTAGCCGTAGCGTATGCTGAGCAGAACAACAAAAGTTGCTGTAGTCCTCTGACGAACGAGGGGCTAGACGTCATATAGCCATCATTAGCAATTGTTTTAGAAGGTAGCAGCTGCAGCAGAGACTGTCATTCTTGAATTGTACCACACTATCACAGAAGACTGCTCTACCCTAACCAAAGACACTCTTCCAGGCGGAGATCCATAGCCACATATCACCGACGCATGCCGATGATGTAAAAACCAAGGAGATTAGAACACTGTCAGAATTTGCGAAAGGACAAAAAGGAGGAAAAGGAAATTTTAGTGTCGCTTTATTCACAATTACAGCAAATGAATACAATGGCAGGTGCAGTGTATATGTACTGATTAATTAATTGTATGGTCGTAAAAGTTCTTCTTTATGTGATTGAACTGGTTTTTCTTGTTACTGTGAAACATTAATATCTTGCGTGAATCGCTCAATGATCATGTGATTGATGTAAAGCGCTCAGAGCTAATTCTAGTATGGAATAGAGCGTTATATAAATTCAATCTATAATTGTCTATTACTATTATTACGAGTTATCAACAATGCATGATAACTAATATCCCACTAGTACAGACAACTTCACAAACAAACACGACGCCACTAGTGATTGTTACAGCGCTATGCTCTGTCTTTTAAACTTTGTCCAACATGACATCCCTATGGCCACAAATATAAATGCCATAGCATCAACATTTCTTTGTCACTACGTTGTATGAGTAAGCCTGCATTTACTAACCCCTTGGCTACTTCTGTGGACAATACATACTTAATTACGAAAGTCGCACGATGACCGTAGTTTGTAACGGCTGAGACAGTAGCCAGCCTGGTCGGTAGAATCCCCCAGATATACAAGGTGATTCAAAAAGAATGAATCGATTTCGTTACCCAACATTTCAATAAGGAAAATCAATAGAAAACTCAAATTTAGTCACAAATATTGAACTCTCAATCAAATTTTATTTTTCCTGTCTTACGAGTGCTCAATGTGGCCACTAGCAGCAGCACGGCTACATCAAAGCGATAAGACGATTCATCCCAGACGCGTCTCAGCAAACGATTCACTGACTTGATCGCTGTTGTTATTCGATTTTTTTATGACCCTCGAGGTTAGTGGGTACTGGTGGAACATAAACATTACCCTTTACATATCACCACAAGACAAAAAAAGCACACACCGTTATGTCTGGGGATCCGGCGAGCCAAGCACAGAGAACAAGGCCTTGAGCCCCTTTCCAACCTATCCATCACTTGAGCACAGCTATTCAGAAGTTAGGTAACTCCTCTTTGAAAGAGTTACTGGCTCATTCCATAACGGTGCTTAAGAACTGAGCCATTGAGGCATAAAATCGGTTGATTCTTTTTTAATCACTCTGTATATTTCAATTTGTACTCATTGGCTATTCTTACCTATCTACACATTTGGCTCAGACGTATCTGAGAATGTTGTCATGCTCGAGGTCTTCTGTTTTAAATAATTTCACTGTCCTGAAAGGGGTAACCAATATACGCTATGCCATATCATACCATACCATCCCATACCAAGCCACAAGAAACCGAACCAGATCCCATGTTGTGTCTATAGTGTAGCAGTTAGGTACTACGCTGCCACACGCAGGAAATCCGAGATCGATTCTCGAAGTATTCTAAACTGTATTGATGGGAGTGTAAACATAACAATAAAACAAAAAACAGACCATACCCTTCCATAGGGCTGTGGTGTAGCTGTTAGGCATTTCGCCGTGGCACACTTCTGGGATTGATTCCCACTTGGGGAGAATTAAAATTTTCAGTATGTATCTCAGTCTTTCTTCTGAGACATTATGTCCCGCTCAGCCCGTGTTAGCCCTTACAGGCATGGTCGAAGCCCGCCTCCCAAATAATCTAAATTGCATTATTGGAAGCGTAAAAAGACCTACAATGAATAAAATCCAATTCCATACAACACCACAGTAAACTATATTATACTGTGCGCTAACTTGTCGTACTATACAACACCAAACACACCACGCCAAATCATAACATACCGTACAAAACAATGCCAGTCTACTATACGATACCTGTTCATGACAAATCATAAAATACCACGTATCAAATCATATAATGGAGGCTCTCGTGGCCTAGAGGTTAAGGTGTTCGCCTCTCATTCAATAAATCCTGGGCTCGAATCAGATAAAGACGGAAATTGTTCTTGTCTAAAATTACCTTCTTTCAGCTCCTTTACTGCTCTCTAGCAATGCTCTGTCGTCTGCTTTCGTCTCCTCTTACTGCCCCCACCTCCCTCAACTCCGTTGCCCCCTCTTCTGGGCTCCAAACTCTTTCTGCAGCCTTTCTATGGTTACTCCTTGGCTCCTTCTTACTGCTGTCTTTCTGCCATACCCCTTATCTTATTGTAGAAAAGATCTACACCAAGCCTTCTCGGACAAGGACAAAAAATCCCAGAGGTCCCGTGGGCAAGTTGCGTACGTTAAAGATCTCTTGGTTGTCCAAAATCGAAAAGAGTAGGCTTCGGCCGCCACTCGGGCAAAAATCGAAATTTCCTACCAACTGAAAATGTTTAATGTGTCCCGCGCGCTCATATGACCTTATACAGTTGCGAGCGCCGTAAAAACACTAACAAAAAAAAGAAAGAAAGAAAAACCACATTGCAAGGACACATCCCATTGTTGCAACAACCTATATTTTAAAGTTATTCATTATGAATGTCCAATATAATGTATGCTGTTTTCACGGAAGTCTCTCATAATAGTTAAATCTGTATGCATTATAATATTTATGCTGTTGATCAATGGCCTTAAATAGTGAATAAATCACCTACCTACCTATCCCAGTGTTAAAAGGTACGCTGAACTCACACCGTCTGGCACATTAAATTTTTTCCTCACCCTGCAAGGCTCGTTGCTTGCTTCGTTTTTCTTTTCTTTAAAAAAAAAATGAAGAAAAATTTCCAGTTCTCTGGAGCGCGCGATCTCTTCACCTCTCGGGTTTCGTTCACATGGCGAAGGACTGACAACCGGAAAACCCGATACGCCTCTTCATAGTTGCCATGTTTGTGTATGACGTGTCAGACCAGACCCAGGGGTGCTGTGAGTTTTCCCAACGGTCAAGCTGTAAAATCCCCCCTTGAACAACCTGCTGAGAGCAAGCCTTCGTTTTGTCAGTACTTGTTGTCTCTTTATGTTTTATTCTCTTATTAAAATCAATTGTGCTCCCAGGGGTGCATCAATTGTGGATGCATTGTACAGTTGGATGTGCAACCTGAGTTAAGTACAGATTTCCTGTTTTGATGCTTCTCCCC
>NW_004797829.1:511573-513778 GCF_000002075.1 Aplysia californica
GAGAGAGAAAGGGAGGGAGAAAGGAAGAGAGAGAAAGAGAGTGAGAGAGAGATAGAGATAGATAGAGAGAGAGAGATAGATAGAGATAGAGAGATAGATAGACAGAGAGGGAGAGAGGGGGGTGCATTTTGTAATTCTGAGGTATCGGTAGCATGTGCATGAGAAACATTTGGTTAGAGTTCAAATTCTAATGAGATCCTGCTTTCAAGATCAGTGCTTGTCAACCCTACTATAACCAGCATCCAAAACTACCACCTTCTAGAGTCTAATTTGTGGGTGGTTGGCGGGTGCTCTGGTGTGGTTTGCTTCTTCTTTCCTATCAAACATCTATAGTCCATATCTCCCTTTCTTCTTTTTAATGTTTTTTAATCTCTTATAACACCTCTAATCTTCTGGCGCTCATATGACCTTATGCAGTTGCTAGCGCTGAAAACCCTCTACTAAAACAAAAACAAAGAGCCTAATTTTCGTTCCGCTCGCTACTGTTACATGTCAACAGCTTAGTGTAATAGGCGGTGCCCATTGAATGATAGGTTCGATTCGTTTTGGTTATGTTCGGTTTCTAGCGGACTCAGTGCACGCTATAACTAGATCTAGACCAACCACCCAAATTACTGAACGCCTGACGCACGACCTTGAAAATAAATGCGTTTCTATTGAAGGTAAACATCGGTTTTGTCAGTTTTTATCGGTTTTACCCTTCCCGTGGGGGGACAACCCGGCTAGTCCCAAACAGACAAAACCGATAAAATCCAACAAAACCGAACCGAACCGAGCCGATGATGCTGTCTGTTTTACGTCAGTTTTCGGAATGGCATGAGTCTTAGACACTAAGCAGTTGATGTATTCCCTAGCCCGGCATTAAAATTAAATAACGCCTATCATTACCCGGGGGAACCTCAGCGCCCCCAGTATTACTACACCGTCCATTAGTGGGCGATATCGGCCAGATTGACAGGCACATATTGTCTTAGATAACCAACCTGTGCCGTTAATGAATAATGGTCCTATATATTACTCCATTGCATTAATCAATCGTGATCTCAAATTCTTCAGACTAGATCTAGTTATTCGACTACTGCTGGGAAACCCCAGGTTGACCAAACCGCCATAATCTTGTAATGATCCCTTGTTCCATAGCGTGATCCTCCAAGATGCAGCTCATTCAAGGAGTTTAGAACTAATGGAGCCTCCTCTCTCTCTCTTCGCGGCGCCGCGAGCAGTACGCCGCGTTGGGGATCAAATATGGCCACCGAGTGTGGGCTAAATCACGAACTGTGGCGTTTCTTTTTATAGAATTTTATCGGGCTGGGCCACGTTGTTACTTTTAATCTCCTTGAGCTCATTTGACAAATGGGACTGGATTGTTAGTTTTTTTTCTTAACGTTTGCTTTTACGCGTCTATCAACACAGTTTGGAACATCTAGGAGGCAGGTTTCCAATCCGTGCTGAAAAGGATACAAAACCCCAACAGAAAGATCGAGATACATGACGTGCTCGATAGAAATTTCTCCACACTCAGAAATCAAAGTCTTGTCTTTAGTTTAGTTTTAGTAGAGGGTTTTCGGCGCTCGCAACTGCGTAAGGTCATAATAATATGAGCACCGGAAAGTCTTATCTTTCCAGTATGTGACAGCGAAGCTCCTATTCCTAACCGCTACACAACAAACTACGCCAGTCGAGATCTTGAGAAGTCAGAAGTAGTTTAAGTAGCAAAAACGAGAAAACGGTGTAGATCTAATACGAATTCAATTCCCGAGAATTGACTCGGAAGGGGATTACATGAATCCTATCAAAATGGTTTGTTTATTCGTGTTAATAGTCATGAGAGTCAATTAGGACCTGGCAACCTTGAGAACCAGATAATGATCATGGATACCATAATTTGTACTGCGCAGTTTCCAACTCAGCAGCACGCTTTATGCGCTTTACAAAAATAATGTATCATTACCCCAGCAGATCTGTTAGCAGCCTTAGACAGTCTCTTCTTCCTGTAAAGCATACAGTGCAAACTGTCATGTTTAGGGTTAAAACGCTACTAACATACTGACAAGATCTTCCGCTAGCTATGTCCAGGTGCTCATTCCTACCTGAGTGAAATGAGGCAAATTCGCGTAAAGTGCCTTTCCCAAGGACACAATGTCGGGCTTGCGGGCGGCTTGAACCCCCGAATCCACAACCTCATGATTATGAGCCCGGTTGCCT
>NW_004797829.1:514898-515903 GCF_000002075.1 Aplysia californica
CGTCCCGTCCGCACGTGCACTGTCCCTTCCCATGAGTAGCACCGCTGTGTGTGTAACCTTACACAAACCGACGGAGTAAGGATTCCGCCACAACCTACGGACTTATCTCTCTGGCCGCTAGGGGGCGCTGTGTCACGTGGGCAAACACACCGGGAGGGGGCGTGGCACTAATTGGAGTCGCGGAGTGCGCGGTTGTCCCCCATCCCTGTCCCACGAGTTGTCGCCCTTGTCCGTTCCTAACACCTCTTGTTTACCCCAGCGGCAGGGGCGCCTCCTAAAAGGGGTAATTTTGATCAACGTTTACAAATTGACATGCACAGGCAGAATTATTTCGTCTGACTGGGTGTTTTTTTTTTCATTTATGTATTTTCCATATTACACTTTAATTCCTCTAAACTAGCATAGGATATTTCACGTCAGAAAGTTTTTATCTGTTCAACAAAAACTGTCGGTTTTTGTGTGGGGGTTTTTTATGGAAGGAAGGGGAGGGGGGGGGTTGCATGTTGCTTTTTCGTCAATTAGGGAAATCTACTTTCCCTTTGCAACATTATGCGTTGAAACATGAAGCAGCTGCTAGTATATTATATAATTACTTCAACTAAATGATTTAAACGTTTTCGTTTAGCCTTTCTTTGTTTCTTTTTTAAATATGTATTTTAGGCGGGGGTTGTTTTTGTTGTTGTTGCTATTTTTCAATGCAAAGATTCTTGGAATAAATGTTGGGTCTGGCGAAGAATGAATTTGCAACCACAGAGCATACTATACTGACGGTCATTAAAAACGCACCATTTTGGCTTGAGCACAATTTGGACTAAAATCTATCCAGTGACATCAATTGAGGTTGACAAAAGTTCACGGGCAACAGAGGTTACCGATTTGAAGTTCCCAGTTCAAAACTGTCAATGCGCACGTGCAACATGCAAAAATCCGATATGTCGACCACAAACCTAAAATTTGTTCAGCGAGACAGATTTTTTGGCTGTTAGGGAGAGATTATATTCGCCC
>NW_004797829.1:516932-518041 GCF_000002075.1 Aplysia californica
AATTTACCGCTCTGATTTTTGAAAAATGACTTTTGTTACTTCATGCTTTTGTGCTCGCGGTGCCATTTGACCTTTTCATGTCATTTCAGCTGTGAATGTTCACAAAATGGCCATAGAATGCAATGGTATACAATCTGTTTTAAAAAATAAACACATCACCACTAATTGAATTGTTTCGTAAGTGGTGCGTTTTTAATGACCGTCAGTATATTATAGTCTTAAATTGTAATTTCCTAAACCAAGCACTCAGCTGATGTAATTCCGGTTAACTAGAGGGACCATTTATTGTTCGGCCCAATAAAGAAAAAAAAAGGACAAGGAGAGACAGGTGCCGTGCGCACTCGACAAAAGCAAAAGTTGTATTTTGCCCTTCATTTGGGAACTCATACTGCTTTGAAGCAAAGTTTTTATAGAGAGATAAGAGCTACGACTATGATAACGCATAGTCAAGGATGTTATAATTCAAGCCTAGGGGTTACAGAGGAACAGTTCAAAAGGACAAGGGGAGAAGAAATAAAAATTTAGAAGACACTGAAAGTACTGGGATGACAAGGTTAACCAGAAATACACAACGAAAGGTGACATCACCACCTCCACCTCATTCCCCATTTTCCCAGACAGAAACTGATTTGACATGGCACACACATTCGGGGGTCTTTATTCCTCGCGGAACGCCGCAACGTTATAAAAAACGACATCATCATCACCATCATCATCATCATTATCATCATCATCATCATCATCATCATCATCATCATCATCATCATCATCATCATCAACTTCATCATTGCCCCTCCTTTGATCAAAGTATCGAATTTGGGCCACCAACAAACACTTTTCAGGGTGTTTTTTTTTCTATCTTGGGCTAGCCTCTTAACGTAATTCCGTGCCTTTCTATTTTTCTGTACATCATTCTTCATGACTCTACTCCGGGTTCCGCAAGGCCTTGGTGCAAAAATTCCACTACTCAATCGGAGAGACGTGTATGAATTGGAAGGTTTTGGGTCAGTAAACTTCTTAGACGAAAGACGCTTTAAAAAAATTATTGTGTGAAAAAAGGTTGGAGGGGGGTGTCGAAATGTACTCATAATGACTACTAAGCCAGTTGA
>NW_004797829.1:519293-526629 GCF_000002075.1 Aplysia californica
AAATAATAAAAATAAAAGAGCACACAGCTTCCAACCATCTCCACGGACACCTGTATGGCTTGGGCTCTCTCTCTTTCTCTCTCCCTCTATATCTGTCCACCCCCTATCTATCTATCTATCTATCTATCTATCTATCTATCTCTATATCTCTCTCTCTCCCTGCCTCCCTCTGTCTCTCTCTCTCTCTTTCTCTCTCTCCCTGTCTCTCCTCTCTCTCTCTCTCTCTCTCTCTCTCTCTCTCTCTCTCTCTCTCTCTCTCTCTCTCTCTCTCTCTCCCTCCCTCTCTATCTTCTGCCCACGCTTTCACACACTTTATTCCCAAACAGTCTTTTTTCTCAATCAAAGACCACATACGCTTTCTTCTCAGTATCTGTGCAATGGTCCTCTCTCAGTACGTCCGAATGTGACCCTTAGTCTGCAAAGATCTGATGCGCAGATGTTGACAGTCGTATACACGAACATGTACAAACTCTCTTTCACACACACACACACACACACACACACACACACACACACACACACACACACACACACACACACACACACACACACACACACACACACACACACACACACACACACACACACGACGCATGCCCTTGGGAAAATAAAAGCAAGCGATTCTTTTTTAATCGAGAGAAAAAAATAACAAGCAGCACCCCCACCCCTACCCCTACTCCATAAAATACTCGACAGTTCGATAGATAGTGTTTGAGTAAAGACGCATGCACAAGCGACGGTTGCAAGCCAGCTTAACGAGAGTAAAAGTAACCCCCCACCCCCCACCCCACCCCACCACCCCTTTTTCCACTCCACACTTTGTTAAAAGAAGTTAAACGTGTCTTTGACGCTTGCCGTCACAATGATCCAATTGTTGCCCCCACAAAGAGTGAAGATTACGGTTGTGTAGCATACTAATTCATGTAAGTTTCAACTGAGGGGGGGGGGACTAAAGTTTACTTTTATCCTAAAATGTTAACCTTTGAGTAGTCTTTTATAGCTGGGCATCATTCACCAAAGGCTCGGGAGAAGGTGGGCAACGAGCTGTCTCCTAACGATTAACCATTATTATTCGCTGTAGAGCAGCTATCGCCAGAGCGAGACAGTTAGCTATGGCTAGAGTTTTAAGGCACTTCCAACCCAGATAAGTCATTGTAAGAGCCTTAATTTCAAAAATGTTACGACAGAGTAACATTCAAAGAGTTTTATGGTTCTTAACCAACACAAATAGTTGATGTAAGTAATGTGAAAGGTTAGAAGTATTACGATAGTAGAATAACATACAGACAAAAAGGAGAAGAGACAATAGAGGCCAGGTAGGAAAGAAGGAGTAACGCACACATCGAGACAGCTTCACCAATACACACATGTTGCTTTTAAGTTATGACAACATAATACACGTAGTTGTAAAGCTCACAGAGCGTGCTGTTGAGTGTGGGTATGCTCAATCAATATTGTTATTATTATCATTATTAATATCATCATCATCATCATCATCATCATCATCATCATCATCATCATCATTATTATTATTATTATTATTATTATTATTATTATTATTATTATGATTATCATTATTATTATTACTATTATTATTATTATTATTATTATTATTATTATTATTATTATCATTGACATTATTGTTATTATTATTATTACTGTTGTCATTATTGTGTACAACCTACCAGTGTATATGGGGTAGTGTTTAACCCTATCCGTACGGCGGGTTTTACTATCATATCTATACGACATAGGGAACTCTGGGCCATCACTTTCCAAAGAGGAAATTTATGCGTTAATCCGATCTGAACGCTTTGCATAGCAGTCTGTCAAATGAGTTTTTAAGAAATACTGAAAGTTTCAAAGAGAATCTTCGTACTAGAAGTATTCTAAAATGTGAAGAATACAACCCGGAGGGTACAAAATGACCCCAGGGCGCTCGGATAGGGTTAAGCGCTCCGCCGTCGCACTCAGAGGACATGAATTCGATTCCCGCGGGGGAGAATTTTTTCCTGGTCAGGCCAGGTAGGCCCTGAAGGGAAGGGTCAAAGCAGCCCGTCCCCTAAATTATCTTACTCGTGTCGGTAGGGGCGAAAAACATTATATATTATATACATATATATATAGATAGATAGATATATATATATATACAATTATATTCTTTTAAACGGTTAGAAATAACGAATATAACCGTATTGTGAACCCTAGGGCAGTTAAGCTGTCACTGTTTGTTGATTGGTGTGATTAACCCTATCCGTACATCATGTTTTACTATCGTATCCATTCGACGTGGGGAACTCAGTGCCACTACTTTCCAAAGAAGAAATTAACTAGTTAATCCAATCCGTAGGTTTTGCATAGCAGTCTGTCAAAATGATTTTTCGAGAAATAATGAACGTTTCAAAGAGATCTTCGTACAAGAAGTATTCTAAAATGTGAAAAATACAACCCCGGGGGTACAAAATGACCCCAGGGCGTACGGATAGGGTTAAGTCGTCGTTCAAGCATTGTCATACTGTTCAGACACACTGTTACTGTTGTTCAAATGCTATAAAATGAAAATATGAAAAATTGTTTTGAATATATTGACCTTTTGTACACAATTTTTAAAAAGAAATCCTTGTTTTATTTCTGCGCCATCGAAAACAAAGGAGAAATCACCTTTCTTAGACCATTTTTATTTATTTTTCTCTGGGTTCTTGTTGCTGTTGGGTTTTTTTTCCTTTTACTGAGAAATGCAGAATGTTCTTTTGTATTCAAATGAGACATTCAAAATGATATGGCAAACTGCGTCTGCTGCCTTCCTTTTATCATGATTCAATTATGTAAAGGCTTCAATAACAAGATAGATTAGTAGAAAAGGAGAAAATCAGTGTGTTTGAATGTATTTGTCTGTGTGTTTGTGTGTTTTTGTCTGTAGGTTTGTGTAATTGTGTGTGTTTAGTAATTTCTGTTATTTTTAATGTTTGCCTTTGTTGGAGATGCTATGTTTGCACGTATGTGTGTCTGTTTTCCCAAGTAATAACCCAAAACTGGAAACAATTTCATTTGAAGACAGTAATCTATAAAGCCACAAACGCACCTGCCCTCGACAAGTTTGGCCACCCCTCCCCCCAACGCTAACTCCATCCTCAAACTCCCCCTCTCCTCCTCCTCCTCCCACTGCTGCCAACCGAAAGCAAATTAACTTATAGATAGATAGATAGATAGATAGATAGATAGATAGATAGATAGATAGATAGATATGTTACAAGAGCCAAACATTTAACAGACAGCCAACTACATTGTATAACCAACCCGACCGCAAATATCGTAAGAAAAGAACAAAACCCAAAAGTGTTGCTTACTCAGTGCTATACCGCATTTTGCGTACCCATAGTTCCTTAGGTTTTGAATTTTCTGCAAGCTTGCAAAAATTGATGGGTTGTAGAGTCGAATCCAGAATTTAAGATGGCATATAAAAGATTTTAAGAAGCAAAACAAACAAACCAACAAATAAACAAACGAATACACAAAACAAAAATGCAAACACATAAACATGAACACGACCCCAGAATGTCCTACCTGGATGAATTGTACATGACAGCTTGCATTTAAAAAATCAATTCCATCTTTTTAGACAACAAACATCCCTTGTTCCCTTAAATAAAAGCGTCAGTCAAAAGAAAAAAGATCTAGATCTAGATCTAGGCTTCTGATCTGTAACAAAAAAAGATACAGAAGGTTATTTTTACCATCATCCATCAAAATTCTTCCATCTTAACCATCTTATTAAAAGTATTCATATATGACCTTAGAGAATGCATCAGAGTAACATCGAGTATGTATCTAGCTTAAGATTATTATTGTTTATATTGCTGTTCATTTATATTATGCGTGTGACTGTAAGCCTGCGTGTGTGTGCATGTTTGTGTGTATATCTCTGTGTGTGTGTGTATGTGTGTGTGTGCGTGTGTGTGTGTGTGTGTATGTGTGTGTGTGTGTATGTGTGTGTGTGTGTGTGTGTGTGTGTGTGTGTGTGTGTGTGTGTGTGTGTGTGTGTGTGTACGTGGTGAAACACCAAACCAATGTGCCAGGATCTGGACAATAAAGATGTATCTTATCTTATCTTATCTTATCTTATCTTAGCATATATTAATATATTAATATATATATATAATATTATTATACATATATACTGGCTGAGTACCCGGCTTTGCTCGGGGTCGACACCTTGGCAGTACTGTTCCCTCTGGTCTACGCTGCGGAGGCATTTTACATCTACATTGCTGTCTAGCCTTTCACAGTCACACATGGCTTCTAGATCTATATTGCTTTAGATTAGGTCTACCTTGATTAACTCTTCTCCTGAACTACATTGCTTTAGTGTAATGCTGTCTAGCCCTTCACAATCACACAATACGGGTTTCGCATTACGCCATTACAAAAAAGCACCAAGAGAATAATAATTCACGAAAGGGCTGCTACACTGTAAAAAGAACACACCGACGTCTTCAAAATCACAGAGGCAGTGTCAAAAGCTTGTTCACTTTCCTCTGACAACGTTTTAAAAAAGTCTAGTTCATTGACAAATTTACCCATACCCACGAAACTTTGCATAGCACTTCTACAGGCTAGAAACCAAACAAAAATATGTTTCCAAAAAATCTTGATCCAGTAATAAAAAAGTTTTTCTCTTTGGGCCTTATATCAAATACAACTCTTTGGATGCACACACAGGATCACGTCTCCACGTACTACAGGTGAGTCTCGAAAATTACTCACCCTGACTCTTGAATCGTGTTTCTTAGGCGAACGTTAAAGAGCGGTAATGAACTTCCGTTGTGAAGGAGAGCTACGCAGATTTATTTAATTTCTCAGTAAAATAGTCACAAAGGCCAAAGAAGAACGTGAACTTTTTGTCAAATACATTTTCCAAAATTCAAGAAATAAATAAATAAAAAATCGGGCTCCGTCATGGGGACCTATCTATCTTTTTGCAGGTACTTGCCAACTTTCAACTCCGTAGCTGTCGTAGTTTTATGTGAAAAGTGACACATGAGTTTCCAAGTTCCCAAATATATAATAGATATCAAGGGGGGGGCTCTGGGTTTTTTTCATTTTCTCTCAACATTGATTCATAAAGGGACACAACTGATAAATAATGCCAATCTCTAAAAGTTTCATTGCTTAAGCTCTTGATTTTTCACAACGCGTTCTTCATCCCCAGCAATGATTTTTTTTCTTCTTTATTTAAAAATCTTAGTTTACGTTTTTTTGCCAAAAGAAATTGAATTAGGAAAGTAGGTGTCCAACAGCACCCATTCTGGCATTATTTTTTTTTCACTTAGGATTGTTTTCACATTCGGGCTGTAGACGGGCAAAGCTGAAAACAATTCACTATAACATGATAATATCACTTGTGATTTAAAAAAAAGGTTAAAAAAAACAGATTAGATTGTGTTTTTTGTGTGTTTTTTTTTAATGTATTCTGGGTCTTTATACGTTTTTCCTTTCCCTTGAGCAACGTTAAGTACTCTAAAAACAAAATTGTGGTGCTTCAAGTTGTGTTCAAAGCACCCACATCAATAAAAATAATGCACTCGATTTTATATATCGCAGCTGCTCTGTATAGTGCAACATTGTGCGACACTATAGTATAATTATTATATTATACGTTCTTATTCTTAATTTAAGGTATAAGGTTTTTGAGAGGTAAAAGTTACCGATTGTGCCTCCGATGAATGTGTTGGAAGAAACAAAATAGCCAACACGTTATGAATGTATCACTATTCTTGTCAATTAAGGCATAATGACGCAAGGCGTTATGGTTTTCCTGCCCTCTATTCTGTTGATGTTATCCCTGCATACCCATCTAAAATATATAATGCGTTTGCCATCTTATTCTGAACCCCGTCATAGATAATAAATTTAGTCTGGAGGCTCTCGTGGCCTAGAGGTTAACGTGTTCGCCTCTCTTTCAATAGGTCCCGTGTTCGAATCCGGATGACGACAGAAATTTTTCTTCTCTAAATTGTCTGGTTTCACCTCTTTTCCTGCTCTCTAGCAATGTTCTGTCGTCTGCTTTCGCCTCCACTTTCTGCCCCCAATCCACTCACCTCCTTTGCCCCCTCCTCTGGGCTCCTGGCTGTTTCTGCAGCCTTTTTGCTGCTACTCCCTGGCTCCTTCTTACTACTGTCTATCAGCCACACCCCTGATCTTTTGGAAGGAAGGATATACCCCTAGCCTTCTCGAACATGGGCGAAAAATCTCGGAGGTCCCGTGTGCAAGTTGCACACGGTAAAGGTACTAAAATTGACAAGATTAAGCTTCGGCCGCCACCCGGGCATAATTCAAAATTTCCTTCCAACTGAAAATGTGTATGGTGTCCTGCGCGCTCATTTGACCTTATCAAGTTGCAAGCGCCGTAAAGCACTTACCAAAACAACAAAAACAAATCCAGTCTTATTCCAAGTCCATCAGGGATGTAGAAGAAGCTTTCAGGACCCACGCCACAGCACTTCTGTAGTAAGGGACATAACCAGTAAATTAGAATAATGTCCATAATGCAAAAAAGCGGTTGCGACCCCTGATACTAGAGATCAATGTGTTTTCTTAGCCTACGAGAGAAACCTTACTCAATGACATCACACTATTTTTAGCATGACTTGAACAATACTGAAATAAACTTGAGAAATACTTAACTTAAGAAGTTGGAGAAATGATTAATACACTGTAGTAGCCAAAAATAAATAAAAAATAAAAAATAAAACTAATAGTATTTTTGGGAAATGATTAAATTACCGCAATGACTCAGTATGTCTTAAGCGTATTATGAGCTTCCTCGTGTCTGCATTTGTTCTTTTCTAAGTTATCTTGTAATAAAATCTTTCTGCGTGATCATTGCACTAAAGAGCATTGTCGGGTACAAACATTGAACAGTATACATGTACATGTACATGTACATGTACCTTAAACACATTACATAATTTTAAAAAAAATTTTTTTACAAAAATCTTTTTTTTGTTGTTGAAAATTACAACATAAAACAACAACAAAAAACAAAAAAAGTACAAATCATATCCTATCACACAAAGTAATGTAATTGAGAAAGAAATTAGATGTGTCTGGATCAGTGCAGTTGGAGTAGTCTAGAGTAGACCTATTCGAAACCGCACGGTCTGGATTCAAGGGAGGCTACATATAACATCATAAGGTATGTCATTTTCTATTGGGAAATTATGTCCCCTACCTTGCCACCCTCTATTTGTAAAGCCCAGACAAAGAGCAATGGATCATGACAGGCATGAGTTTGAAGCTTATAGATCTCTCTCTCTCTCTCTCTCTCTCTCTCTCT
>NW_004797829.1:527555-532177 GCF_000002075.1 Aplysia californica
CCATATTACACAAATATAATATGCGCACGCTCAACCACTGTCGTCAAGAGAACAATAACGCACACTGTTATTTTACATCCAGACACAGTACGGCTAACCCACGGGCTCTTAGAATTAGGAACTGGAAATCATAAATTAATGCGAGGGCCTATCGATTTCTCCCTTTGCTTTGTTCTCGCGTGGAAAGGCTTCATCCTGGCTCTACTAAGCAATTTCTTTGGCGTTCTGCCCAAGATCGAAAACACAACGTAGGCTACCCATCCAATCTTCACTTTGCTTGACATCGTTTCCATTCCCTCCTCTCTCTCTATTTGTTTCGTTTCAATTTCACTAAAGGCTTAGTCGATCTAATAGAAGTAGATATACACCCACAAGGCTTTTATCAATAGAAGTCGTTAAATGATTATATTTTTATGCATACGTAGCATATTATTACGGCATTATAATTATTCATTTCAGGTGAGCATTTTTTTTTACGTTCGTATATATATTTTAATTCACTGGAAAACAACAACAACAGGAATAGAGGGGAAAACAAACTATACGGTCCAGTATGAAAGGGCTCGACGACCTATTTGAATTGTTGATACTGTTATGATCACTTGGGTTGCTGATGCTGCGAACTGCGAGCGGACATTGGAGATTCAGTTCTCTTCACTCTTCTCTGAACTGTGAACTCTGAATCTGACTTTTTAATTTTTTTTAGAACAAAGCGCAAGCCAAGGAAAAGGGGACAGCACTCTGGAGATTTTGCTTTAGGCTAACGCCCCCTCCTGGATTGATTCGAGTGAACCCACAACAAAACGGGATGGACATCAGACACGATTTTATGGAAAGTACCTCTGAATTTTAGGTGAGTGCTCTGATTTGACAAAAAGTATATAGTCTTTGTTTCAATGCTCTTTATTGTATAGAGTTTCAGTCTATTTAAAGAGTGTACCCAGCCCCAACAAACTGAAAAACGCAGCCTCTCTGTTCGCCTTCTGCTATGCTATGCTGCAGCAGTGAGTGTGTGCTCTGTTGCCGTGGGCCTTGACGATGAACCGAAGATATCTTCATAGATCTAAGATCTAAATATCTAGATCTAGATTAGATCTCTAGAATCTAGATTCTAGTCTAGACTCTAGATCTAGATTCTAGAGTCTAGATCTAACTCTAGATCATTTTAAAGCATTCATCTTAAATTTTGATACCGAGAGCTTGACTTCTACTTCTAATGAGTTAATAGAAGGCCTTGCTACTAGATTAGAATCTAGAATCTAGATCTAGATCTAGATCTAGATTCTAGATCTAGATCTAGAAATCTAGATTCTAGATTATTATAATCTAGATCTAGATCTAGAAATCTAGATCTACTCTAGATCTAATAATGACTTGATAAAATACTTTATTATTTTAGAATAAACTGGTGTCCACTTAAATGGTAACCCAGATTTATGTAAGGGCAACATCCACCTAACAACAACCTCAGTTTGTATGCAGTTTTTCTATAAAAATAGCTCCCTATCCTATCAGTATCAGCAATCTTCTTCTTTTAACCTGTCTTTTTACTTTAGATCTAGATCTATCTAGATCTATAACAAATTGTCTGACAAAAATGTTTTTGGATTAGATCTAGGCCTGTTAAAAAAAACAACGAATGAGGTCCGCAGAGGGCAGGCCGACCAACAACACACCCTAACCCTAACCCTTTCCCTAACCCAAACCCTTTCCCTAACCCTAATTCTTTAAGTTTGCTCAGTGAACCTTGTCACGATTTATAATTATTAAGTGCCAGCCCTCTTCAGAACTCCTCCCCAAAACAATGTGAACAACGAGAATGACCACAATAGCTAGTTTCAATATTGTGCATACATCCAACCTCTCTGGTTTTCTCCTCACAACCCGTACTCCGGCTGAAAATACTCTCCACTGATTACTGGAACTCAGTTCAGACGCTTTTGCCACGAATTCACCTCTTGAAGTCTCCCGGATGTAGGGTCATCAAATTTTCATATATTGGTCATGAAAAGTAACTATACCACCCTGTGATTGAGCATCGGCTCACATATATAGTAGTAAGCAAATTCTACCTGGTCTATTTTGTCCTTCTCCAGTGTAAAAGCACCACCACCTCCCACGAGAAGGACTTTTGTTCTGCATTTGCGATTGTGTGCGCACATGACATGAGTGTATGTAGTATGTCCGAAGTGGGTGGGTGAGTGAGGGATCACACCTATCTTCCCACTTCCGAAATTCATAAATTTACAACCTTATCTAGCAGCAACATTTAAGAGCTACTTCATAAGTTGATTGCTATTAGGTGGATACCAGTGTATATTAATCTCAGTGCAGAGATCTGCCGTTAATGCTGTTAGGTTAGGCTTTTTTATATTATAATATAAGGTGTTGAGTTGCAATGGGTTTGATCGGGGCTTTCGTGGCCTAGAGGTTAAGGTGTTGGCCTCTCATTCAAAAGTCCCGGGTTCGAATCCGGGTAGCGACCGAAAAATTTTCTTCTCTAAAATTGTCTCCTTTCACCTTCTTTTCTGCTCTCTAGCAATGTTCTGTCGTCTGCTTTCGTCTCTTCTTTCTGCCCCCACCCCCTCACCTCCTTCGCCCCCTCCTCTGGGCTCCTGACTCTTTCTGCAGCCTTTCTACTGTTACTCCTTGGTTCCTTCTTTCTGTGGTCTTTCAGCCACACCCCTGATCTACTAGCCTTCTCGGACAAGGGCGAAAAAATCTCGGAGGACGCATGTGTGCAAGTTGCGCACGTTAAAGGTCCCTTCACTTGGTCTTCTAAAAATCGAGAGTAGGCTTCGGCCGTCACCCGGGCAAAATTCATAAATTCCTACCAACTGAAAATATTAGGTGTGTCCCACGCACTCATATTGCGAGCGCCATAAAACACTTACCCCCCACCCCCCTCCCCCTCCCAAAATGGGTTTCATTAAATTTTTTAATGAATCATGCATGTATAACAATCATGACATCAAAATCAATGCAAAGCTAGTTTTTTATGGGCTTTTACTTTATTGTAAATCTAATCAGCTTTTATGCTTTAAATTTTGTCCATATTCAAGCCAGTTCTGGAACTTGAATTAAAATATGATCTACTTTTGTTTAGTTCAAGATACAGAGATCTGCCTCTGGAATATTATTTAATAAATTGAGATCTCTATACAGCTTGCACTGTATATATCTTATCTTATCTTATCTTATCTTATCTTACAGTCAGTTCGGCACTGGCTTTTTGTCGGGAGTAGCAATTTTGGTATACTTGCCCTTCTTTAGAATGACATACATACACCATGTTTTTTTATCACTTTTTTGGCATATTTTTTTTATCTGTAATTTTTACCCAACACATAAATCCTTTATACATAATTATAGGCCAACAGAAAAATCTTAACAAAATAAATTTTATCTGATCTCCTTCTCTGAAGTGAGTGGGGTCAATGGTTCATATGCTGTCACTTCGGAAACATTTTACAAAAGGTCAATAACCAGGCCCTTGTTTTGCTTCCAAGTCCTTGCTCATTTTTCGTAAGGCAAACTTTGTTTGCTCTCTCTGAAATTTTCTGTCCATAGAATTGCATGGATGTTTTTAACTTAACTACCTCCTCCTATTTAACATGTACGTTAAAAGATGTATTAATCTAAATTAATTCTACATTTTAACCACCACCACATCAAACTGAACATACTTGTGTACTTCGTTTAAAAAAACATTTTTTTTTTGGAACCCAGTTCTCGTAAAATTTATGAAACCTTGACTTGGCCACTGGAGACAGTCTCTTCAGTTACTTTTTAAACAAATGCTTGCTTAAATGTCCCTGTGTGCAAGTTATTTACCTCTCAAATTATATTTTGACACTGTCACAGGAGGTCCATGGGTGCTTTGGTGTATGTTTTGATTCGAATTGTTTTGCCTGTCTTGTTGAAAACAAAACGACTACAGGCTATAAATACCCTGAATCGCACCAGGTTTCATTGGAACGACATGACCTGAACATTTTGCATATATTTACAAAATTTATCTGTCTGATAACATTTGACATGAGACATATTTATTTGGCGTTCTATTTTAATATTTTAAAAATATATTTCTAGCTTATATTATCTCTGTTGATGATGTACTAAGAGAATGAGCCAGTGACTGCAGTTCGAGGGCAAGAGGCTGATATGTGTGTTGACTTGAGATGTCGTTGCTGTTTTCAGTTGACATTTACTGCTGCTAGACAACTCATTGGCAACTTATTTACTCCAGTTCCTCCTTTGTATAATATATTTAATAATGATATAATATAAATAAGTGCTACAAGAATGATGATGGCGTGTGTTTTTATTTATATGTAATTTTTGCCTTGCGCCTTAAAAAGTTATGTGGGTTATCTTAATTTAAAAAGAAATGGTTTAAATCTTCACCCTCAAACATAATCAGTCACTATTATTAACAGTACGATGATACTGTCGTACAGTGTACTTGTGACTTGTTTTGTAGGAACCTTTGGAAATGTTTTCATTTTGAAAAATAGGACATTTATTTCCAATGTTATGGTTTTATAGATTTCCTTAAGACATTATAGCATACTATGATCTAACACTTTCTCACTCTCTACTCTCCTTCTTTTTCACTCTCT
>NW_004797830.1:4352-8852 GCF_000002075.1 Aplysia californica
AGAGAGAGAAAGAGAGAAAGAGAGAGAGAATAAGAGAGGGAAAGAGAGAGAGAGAGAGAGAGAGAGAGAGAGAGAGAGAGAGAGAGAGAGAAAGAGACAGACACAGAGAGAGAGAGAGAGAGAGAGAATGAATATTATGTATGTGTTAGGGAAAAAAAAAACCCATCCTCGGGGAGGGAACGAAACGTTTTATTTGACACGAGCGTCCAACCATAATCATGTAACACTATAACACTGTCGCAAATCTCATACACAATTTAATAGTCTGCCTCGCTTTTTCATCCATAATCTCATTTTTGCAATATGCTTAGGGGAGATAATCACGTGTTACCGATTCACATACTTTTTTTTTTTGGGTGACAATTTGGCTGTGGGTTAGGTTTGGAGTTTTGTTTTTGTGGTTGCATAACGCCTTTAAGCGTACACGCCAAACAAAGTTAGACGAGAATAATGTCCAAATCCTTGACATGCAACCTGGTTCAGATGAAAAAACGGCTGCGCCGGGGAACAGCGACTGCTGACGTCATTTTACCGGGGAACAGCGACCGGGGAACAGCGACTAGTATTTTACGATATTTCTTTGTTACTGTTGAACTTGGTGTAATCGCCTACAGTACCGAATACAATTAGACCAAACATGTTACATTTCGTCTCGATTTTCAGTAAGCGTAACTAGAACTCAGTCAAATCTCCCGCCAATCTGTTCATAAGGATATTAAGGAGGAACAAGAAAGAGAGAAGTTCATCACAGAGTAAAGCCATAAAGAGCTGTCGCAGATTCTTTTAAAATGCTGTCAGCTCAGTAGCAAGTTTGAAAACAGTCTCCAGAATGTTCTTCGAGTTTGAACTTTTGTTTTTCTCTCTTTGCTTTGTCCCCTTCAGGTGGATGTCATCATTATCAGTTTAGATGCTGCGATTGCAATTCTTTATGGAAACATCTTTTTGGCGGGCTGCGGGAGTATCGATACCACCATCAATACCATCACAACGAGGTATTCGCTTAGGGCAGTCGCTGTTCCCCGGACATTTTTTTCCCGTTTTTAAAAATAGAGTCGCTGTTCCCCGGTGCTCCGGAAAAAACAAAACGAAACAAAACTTTACCTTTGAGGATTTTTGATTTAGTTATCAGCATTTTTCGGGATAGCTCCATTGTGCTTAAAAGCGACCCTATATATTCTGGTATCACAGCCAACCCGGGCTGAGCAGGATACAATATCTCAGAACACAGAAGGGGATCATTTTGGAGAAAAACGGTTACCAAACGGAAATCGAACTCTCGTCTTCTACACGCAATGGCGAGGTGCATAACCGTCAGTTACATTGCAGACGCCGGTCACGTGACATAATCCAGTTGCTCTCTCTCTCTCTCTCTCTCTCTCTCTCTCTCTCTCTCTCTCTCTCTCTCATGGTGGGTTATGGAAGACCCTGTGATTAATCTCCACTGAGGAATTCTTGAACTTGAGTTGTTTTGGGAGCTTTCGAGGCTTTCATACTATATCGTTGGGTCCTATCGGAGGTGGGTTGCGGGTGGTTGGCGGGTGTTCTGGTATGGTGTGGTTTGCTCCTTCTTTCCTATTAAAAATCTATCTATCATCCTTATCTCTCCTTCTTTTTTGTGTTTGTTACTGACATGTAAGACTTCTAATCTTCGCACTTATATGATCTTATTGAGTTGCAAGTGCCGTAAAACTCTTACTAAAACTGAACAAAGGTTGGTTTATAGTTCATCGCCTTTTGGGTCTTAAACACCCGTAAAGACAAGGTACGGTCGTTATCCCGTTACCGCTAAATTCCATGATTTTAAGGAATGATTTTTGTATTGAGGAAGCAATAATTGCGCGGTCGTTTAAAAAAAAACACATTTAAATTTCTCTCATTGAAAATAGAATATCCGAATTATATGTAGACTGAACGTAATAAAAAGATGAATGAACTGAAAAGTAGTGAGGAAGCGATTAAAACTGCACCAAAAAATAGCCATCTCGTTTCGCGATAATTTGATTTTTTAAATGTTTCTGCTTGGTTTAATTTATAAAGAGGAAACAAACAAAAAATGATTAAAAGGAAGGAGGGCGTTTTTTAATAGTAAACCCCTTTCATTTACATCATTCACAGGAGTAAGTCACAAGAGGCAATTTGAAATTATAGATGATTTAAGTTGAGACAACTTTTTATATAATTCAGGAGGCTGGCTTCCTCCCCTGGGTAACAATGCACCTCCGGATATATGTAACTATAGCATCATCATTGCCTTTCTCACCCTGAATCAGGATATATGCCACGAGTAAACATTTTCCACATTTCTCTATTCTGGGCTAGTCCCTTGATGTCTCTCCATGTCTTCCCACTTTTCTGTACATCCATGTACGTGACTTTTCTCCAAGTTCCACGTGGTCTTCCCATTGAGCTTTTACCCTGTGGGTTCCAATCTAACATTTTTCTTGTTATGCAGCTGCTTGACTTCCTGAAAGTGTGTCCTATCCATCGCCAAAGCCTTCTTCCCTCTTCATTCCTTATGTACCTTGTGTCGTTTTTTTTAAAATCGTGTTTTACGCCATTACGCCTCCATCAACAGTTTAGACAATTTAGTAGGTGGGCCTCTACCCTTCCTGTCATGGCCAATCTGCGCAGAGATAAAAGCTTACACACAGAACAATCGAAAAACTGTACAAAATTCTTCCTACATATGAGTCGTACTCTGGTTTTCTGCGTGCGACCCCTGCACCAAAGACGTTCCAAATTGTGTCGGTGAGGCTGTAAAAGCCTTGTGGTCAAGTAGCGCGGAGAGGCGTCTGTAGCCTAGTGGTTAGGCTACCGGACTCGTAATCGTGATATTGCGGGTTTGGGGGTTTGGGCGTTGTGTCCTTGGGAAAGACACTTCACACGAATTAATCTCTCACTTGGCTCGGTCCTTTCGGAGACGTACGTTGGTACAGTGTTTATATTTACTTTCCTACAAAACATTGTCGTCCTGAGCTCTCACCCTTTTTTGTGTTTGTTACTCTCTTGTAACACTTTGTCATCTCTGTGACCTTATTATGCCGCAAGTGCCGTAAAACTCTAACTAAAACTAAAACTCCCCCCCACACACACATCTGCGACACGACCAGCTGCTGTGGCAGACGGGCACCAGTTGCCCCGGAAATGAGACTACACGCGGCTTGGCCTTGCCAGATTTTGAAAATGGTATTATTTTTTTTTTCTTTACAGGGAGTGTTTTATTGCGCTCGCAACTGCAAAAGGTCATATGAGCACGCGGGACACACTGAACATTTTCAGTTGCTATGAAATGTTGAATTTTGGCACTCAAAGCCTAGTTTTATCGATATTGGACCATCAAGGGATCTTTAACGTGCGCAACTTGCACACGGGACCTTCGAGATTTTTCGCCCTTGTCCGAGAGGGTTAGGTGTAAATCTTTCCTACCAGAAGATCAGGGGTGTGGCAGAAAAACAGCAGTAAGAAGGAGCCAAAGAGTAGAAGGAGAAAGGCTGCAAAAAGAGTCAGGAACCTACAAGAGGGGGTAAAGGAGGTGAGGGGTGGGGGCAGAAAGAGGAGACGAAAGCAGATAACAAAACATTGCTAGAGAGCAGGAAATGAAGTGAAAGGAGACAATTTTAGAGAAGAATTTTTTTTCGCGGGTTCGAACCCGAGACCTTTGAATGAGAGGCGAACACCTCAACCTCTAGGCCACGAAAGCCCCAAGGAGGTTCCGCCTCTGTGGATGGTTGGCGTGTGCTCTAGTGTGGTTTGCTACTTCTTTCCTATCAAAAACTTTGATTGTCCTTTTCACTCCTCCTTTTTTCGTGTTTGTTACTCTTTACTCTTCGGCACTTACATGACCTTATTGTGTAGCAAGTGCGTAAAGCTTTTAGTAAAGCTAAAAATAAAAGGCCCTGCCTCTTAAATAACCCTAGAGTGTTGATAGGGGCGTTAAAGCTATACCATTTCACCACTTTTTGCGGGGTTTTTTTCAAGTAGAGCCGTCCACGGGTTGCGTGCACTCCCCCACTTCTGCGACACGACCACCTGCTGGGGCAGACGGGCCGCCAGTTGCCCCGGAAATGAGACTACACGCCAGCGCGACCTGGCCGGACTTTTTTAATGGCCGCTGTCTGGACGCTGTCGTTCCGACGTGCGCCGCTCTGTTTTCCTCGTTTTTGTTTCTTATTCGGGTGCACATTACGGCCGGCTGGATCGGGCCGGTCGTCGAACTGGGTCGCCTGAAACTGAGAACAAACAAACACGTTTGTTTTTGAGACAACCGAGTCGGGCGATCGGCCCGATCTGCAGATCCCATCCATAGTGAGCACTGCGTATTACTGTTTTACCTTAGTAGGGGTTTTTACTTCTGGGTTCTCCACACTTAAGCTCGTGGGTGGCTTGTCGGTAGACAGCCTCGTTGGTTTATTTATGTGTTGCGTGATACGGTACTGTTATGCCTAAGACACATTATTTTGAAGACGAAGCGGTTACAACTGAACAATGAAATTTACCCCC
>NW_004797830.1:8952-10998 GCF_000002075.1 Aplysia californica
CCCCCCCCCCCCCAAACCCCAACAAAAAACAAACAAACAAACAAAAAAGCCAACAAGATAAAACAAACAACAAAACAAAAATAAAATCCAACAAACAAACAAAAACAACACCAAAAACCCCCCGAAACAAAACAAAACAACCCCCCCCCCAAACCCTCACCAATTTAAACAAGAAATCAACAAAAGAAACTTGTTAGTGAGACGAGTTCCGGCGTCAGAAGTGTAACGGATCTTTATTGCTTTCTATTTAAGGCGTTTAACGGCCCAAGCCCAAACCACACAATTTCAAGAACCTAAGAGGGAAACATAAAATCGGTGGAACTAAAAGTACATTTCGACCATTAAAATTCTTAGAATTAGTGAAAGTAGGTGCCCTTCAGACATGGCGTTATGGCGATCCAAATTTGGCCCCACGAAAAAGTAAAGACCCCCGAAGGTTAACACAGGGCAATGACTGTCTGTGCTGTTCTGGTTAGGTTCCTCCGTGTAGCTCAAAGATGACCTATACTGGCGTAAAAATAATAGTAATAGATAGCATTTGTATAGCGCAAATCCTCGCCAAACAGCAAGCTCTATGCGCTTCACATCCTATACTATAATTACCCCAGCAAACCTGAGAGCATTCTGAAACAACCTCAACTTCTATTGAAGCATACAGTGCAAGCGGCCATTTATATATTCTAAAACACTAACATACTGACAAGATCTTCAGCTGCCTATGGCCGGGTACCCATTCCCATCTGGGTGAAGTGAGAAAATTCGTGTAAAGTGCCTTTCCCAAGGACACAACGTCAGGCCTGAGGCTCGAACCCCCGAAACCGCAACCTCACGAATATGAGTCCTGTAGCCTAGCCATTAGACCACCGACGCCACATACAATCACAAATCAATACTTCATGTACCAATCCCAGATCTATCATTGATATTGGATGCTATTCCTGTTACCCATTCTTCTCCACGTCTAAAAAAAACAGACTTTACGTCTTGCCACGATACATCTCGATGTATTATATATATATTAAAGAAAAAAATTTTAATAAGAAAAAAAGCTTTAGTTTTAATTTCGTGATCCCAATACCACCGTTAGCGTGATACGTGTAGGCTTTGCACGAACATGGAGAGTCGAAGGAACGTTTTAGTAAGAATTTTACGATACATGTAACAAATAAATAAAGCCATTCAAATGTAAAAGATTAGAGGTGTTACTATCTAGTTATATGAAAAGGGATGATATTATATACTTCATAATCGTCAGACTTTAACAGACCAACTATTATTAGTATTTCCTAGCGACCACAACAGAGTTGTGGTTAATGAGACGCATGCTACGTATCCCATGGACAGCTAGAAAAACAAATGAAGAAGTCCTGGTTGAAGCAAATTATAGAAAACAACTTATCACGAATATAAGAAAACGACAGGCAAATTTTTTCGGACACACAATGCGGAAAGAAGCATTAGAGAACATTGTAACAACAGGAAAGTTTGATGGAAAGAGAGGTAGAGGCAGACAGAGGGAAAAGATACTGGACAAGATGACAACATGGCTGGGAGCACCAAGAACAACAGACACCATTGCTGCTTCAAAAGACAGAGGGAAGTGGAGGTCCATGATCGCCCACGTCAGTCGGCAAGGCACCGGATGATGATGATGAGCGACCACAAGAAATAAAAAAAATACAACTTAAAAAGTATATTACATTAGAAAAGTAACGCGTGTAGCGTAGCACTAATTATGGTGTGTGTGCGTGTGTGTGTGTGTGTATGTGTGTGTGAGAGAGAGAGAGAGCGTATGTGTGTGTGAGTGTGTGTGTGTGTGTGTGTGTGTGTGTGTGTGTGTGTGTGTGTGTGTCTGTGTGTGTGTGTGTGTGTATGTGTGTGTGTTCGCACGCGCGCGTGCTCGTGTGTCTATGTGATATAAGCGGAGGACAATAATGATATTAATTGCCATTATACCTACGAGTAACTATTGTAATTCTTTCTAAAGTAAGTAGCTTCTTTCTTCTATACTACCTTCAAAAACTAAAATATACAAAAATTCTCAGA
>NW_004797830.1:11170-14767 GCF_000002075.1 Aplysia californica
GTACTAAGTAGTGCCCACATTTCGTGGACGTTTGACACCCAAGAGACGGACCAATCTGTCAGCTTTTCCGGACGCCCCGGATCGAAGCTGTGAGTACTCAGAGGTCAAAGGTTTCATTAGGTCTGAGCTCAAGCACAACTACGACGCACAGATGTTTCTGTCACTTCAACCCAGACGTAACGACGGTGCAGAAATGAAACAGACCTAGGGTTTCAGCGGGGTTTTTTTTTTTAACTTCAAATTCAGCTATTACGTTCCTCCGTCTTCTCTTGTGCGATTGAGTCTTTGGTTTTTGTTTTTAGAAAAAAATGGGGGACTAAGAGGAAGGAGAAAGTTGGGGAGAGAGAGAGAGAGAAAGAGAGAGAGGGAGAGAGAGAGAGAGAGAGAGAGAGAGAGAGAGAGAGAGAGAGAGAGAGAGTGAGAGAGAGAGGCACAGGGATATAGAGAGGTCGGGATAAATAGTCCTGCGTAATAATGTATATAATATATAGGCCTATATATACACACACTTACACACCTACACACACATAAACACAGATACATTATGTTTGAATTTTAACTAGTCCAGTGCTGAGATGTTTCCAAGTACAAATAAGAGGGATTTAAACAAAATAATTATGTTCCTATTGGGAATAAGAAAATTCAAATTGTAAAATCTGTAGCTTTAAACCAGTAAAAACATGTCAGTAAACTGATTTGGGAAAACACAAATGAGGGTATACGACAACCACATTAGTAAACATTTTAATTAAGGAGTTGCATGATGCAAAGTTTTGCGTTTCCTTTAATTTTGAATGAAATTGTGTTTAAAACTTGATATTTTTCGACAATTAGGTGCCGGTAACTATAGATTTTCGTCGTATTTACAAAGTTTGACGTCCCCTTGTCTAGATTGTATTTTGTTTCAAGTTTAGGTGAAAGTAATCCAAAGGTAACTGAGGTATTTTCCTTTTATTGTGTCATCTTTATACACCTAATACTCAGTGCACACTGCAGAAAGTTTCGTCAAATCCCCTTGTTATTGTTTGATGTGTGGCGATCACATTTATTCTTATTGGCATAAATTGGTCAAACGCTCCATTATTAAATATTTGATTTTCTAGTCCCAGCAGGGTTCGCTTTGATGAAAACAGCCAATCAGAAAATCTTTTGCTTGTTTGAGGAATGAGATAAGTTGTAGTTACGGAATTCAATCAACTGAATAAAAAAACAACAACCCAATAAAATAAGCTGTAATTACGGAATCCGATCACTTGCATTTTTAAAAATAAGCCAAGCAGAGGCCAGTCTCACATTGGTGCACTGGCCACCGTCATTTATCAACCAGATCCTATCCAGTGCAATGCTACATTTGACCAATGTTTAGGGGCATCCATTGTTAGAAAGGACAAGTTCTGTCTCAATAATAATGTTGCGTTGTTTTGAAAAAGCGTGAACACAGGCTCAGTACATAGAATATATGTATTACTCCCTCATCAACACAATTAGTTGCTTTTAAATACAAGCGAGCTAACCCAGATTTCGGGGGATTCCAGAAATTTTGACCTACACCAAAAGTGGGCATTGCCCTACCTAAAGGAGAAATTTGGTTTCATTGGTGTGTATATTTGTTTGGTTCTAGAGAAAACTATCCTTCTTTAAAAGAAACTGAACAAGGGACAAAAATGTTACCTACGATTTTTTACAAAAAGCATTTTTCGAGATAGCCCCTTGCTCTTAAAAACGACCAATTTAGACCGTAGAAGTTGGGCTGCTTTTCCCCTACTATTAGTCAAAACGTCTGCAGTGTCTGAGTCAGGCTCTTCGCTGTCAGATGTAAAATAGATGAGTTTTATTTCCATGTGGAGATGGGCTGGATTTTTTAAAATTATTTTTTAAACCGAATAACTCTTGCCTGTCAGTTGACAACGTTGCGTCCGCCTCAGCACGGATTGGCCAGGACAGGAACTAACAATTAACTTATCGAAATGAATGTGCTATCATGGTATCTATCGAATTTCACAATCGTAAATAGTTCGTTGCGTCATCAACTGAGAGAGCGGCTCTCTCATGACTGAGGCATAACTCCTACCACACGGATGTGAAACACAACTAGCGTGTCTTCACTCCCTTTTCTTTTTTGGTAAGATGTTTTACGGCGCTCGCAACTACATAAGGTCAAATGAACACGCGGGACACATTTAACATTTTCGGTTCGAAAGAAATTTTGAATTTTGCTCGGGTGCGGCCCAAACCTTCTCTAATCGATTTTGGACCATCTAGGGATCTTTAATGTGCGCAACTTGCACACGAAACTCCCGAGATTTTTAACCCTTATCTGAGAAGGCTAGGTGTAGATCTTACCAACCACAAGATCAGGGGTGTAGTTGAACGATTGCGATAAGAAGGAGCCAAGGAGTAGCAGTAGAAACCTGCAGAAAATGTCAGGAGCCTAGAGGAGAGGGTAAAGGAGGTAAAGGGACTGGGGGCAGAAAGTGGAGAAGCAGACGACAGAATATTGTTAGAGGGCAGGAAACGATGTGGAGGTAGAACATTTTAGAGAAGAAATTTTTCCGTTGTTATACGGATTCGAACCCAGGACCTATTAAATGAGAGGCAAACACCTTCTTAGCCTCTAGACCACGATTTGGTGTCACCTGCACAAGACGTGGGTTCGATTCTCAAGAGGAGAAAATTTAAATCGAGCATCGCCGTCTTACTGCTGGGACGTTGGCTGCATATCTCTGGGCCTTCTAAACGATCAAAGTAATAAATTACCTAAGCTCACAACAAACCACCCACACCTCCAAAATAAAATATTTATTGTCAATTATAGATCTAGTTGTTTTTTTTAATCTTAAATGAAGCAGAAGACACTAAAGTTTCAGTAGATCCAAAAAAACAAAAAACAAAATTCATTGAAAGTCACATCTTAGCCTTTTGAGCCTCGTAGCGCCAAATAGCACATTAGTCTTACGACTGAGTATGACCGGGGCGGACAGACTTGAGTTGAAAAATGCGTAAAGCCCCTTATATTACAAAGGGATCGAAGCACTCGGGCTTCTAAATGACCTAAATTATGTCGATGGAGCCGGAAAACATCTACAGTTACAATTACAAGGTGACAGACAGATGGGTGGGTTCCAGAGAGATGCAACCGTCCAGTTTTTGGCGGGAAAGACGTTATTTGCGTGGCTTCCTCCTGCGAGAGCGGGAATCACGCCTGGCAGCGCCCGATAAGCGATTGGCTCTGTCCCGTCAGGCGGTCAGATCAAGAAGAAAGTTTACGTGCTGGTCAGACTTAGAGGTGGACAAAATCCGGATAATCTGTAAGGATAACCGGATAGGTCTCAATGAAACATTATACGAATTCAGACTCTCGATAACTCTCTTTCCTAACTCGTTTGCCGAAGTGGGTGCAACCATTTCTTGTTGAAGTAGTGCTAACCCGTTTGTCGAAGCGATTCTAACCCTTTTGCTGAAGCGGTTTATATCATAATATTTGCCGAAGAGGTGCTCTAACATATTATCCGGATTTTGCTAAAGCGACTCATTGCCCAGCCCTACTGATCAGACTGAGAGGGTATTGGGAGATTTTTATAAGGGGTGAGTTGGGGG
>NW_004797830.1:17160-24758 GCF_000002075.1 Aplysia californica
GAGCCCAGAAGAAGGGGCAAAGGAGGTGAGGGGGTGGGGGCAGAAAGAGAAGACGAAAGCAGACGACAGAACATTGCTAGAGAGCAGGAAATGAGGTGAAAGGAGACAAATTTAGAGAAGACAATGTTTCGGTCGCTACCCGGAATCGAACCCGGGACCTTTGAATGAGAGGCCAACACCTTAACCTCTAGGCCACGAGAGCCCCCTGAATCGCGTTTGTTATTCGTTTGCTAGAGTGTAGTGCTGAGGAAAATATATGAACCTTTTTATGTTTTAGGTGCATGCTGTGAACCCCTTTTTAATATTTTGACCCGCTTTAGGCTAACATAAAAGAAAACGTGTTGGATCGGAACCTTAGTGTGCAATGACCTTTATGAAAAAGCTTTCTTTGCTTGTTCACTGTCGTCTCTCGGCGATAAACAAAATCTACTATTATACCTCATTTATTAATACCTACGCCCACGCAACTTTCACAATAACCCCGTGGACAAATTTATTTTGAGACACCTGCAAAATACTGCCCAATATTTCGGTGTGAGCTTGTTGGATTCCTCCCCCGCTGTTTAGACGTCTCCACGTGAGTCTCTAAAATTACTCACCATGTGTCTTGTAACGTGTTTCTTATGCGGCTCATACCCGATCAAACTTGCTTGACACACGTGCTTGAGTCAAGCATGTTTCATAAACATAATTTGATCGTGTATGGGTAAGTTTGATGGCCAAACATGCTTGATGTCAATTGCTTGATGTATTTGATTTTTGTTGATATTTTTCGTCAAGCCGTCACACAAGTTGGATCGTGAGTGGGGTTAATCAAATTTGTTTGTCAAGCATTATTTTTTCACAAGCCTCCAGCGACGACACATCTCGCATTGTTCTTCAATTTTCAACTGTTATTAACTATCTCAGATCACATTTATTTCATTCAACAACTTGACGCCATCAAAAGAGAAAAAAAATTATGCTGGACTTTATTAATGAATACCACAATTTGCTCGTATTGTGGAAAGAGAACCCCCCGGGGCAGTGCCACTGACTGAAGTGTCTTTAGGCTATTCCCAAAGGGGGGACATTTCTCGTTCAAGCATAGTAGAATTGTAAATGGGCTGACTCATGTCACGCTCATAACTGTGCCTGATCTACAACTAGGAACTGCTGCTTTTTCTTTTTGATCCTTACTATAACAGCATTGTCATTTTCCTCTATTTCTTTTGTATGTTGTCACTCTCTTGTGACCGACTATTTTGGGGTGCCTTGATAGTCGAAGCAGACCTTGTGCTGTTGAAGCTAGAGAAGTGAGCAGTCTAAGTCTGATTCCCTGTAAAGACTTCTCTGTTGACACCCACCTCTTGACGCTCATATGACCTTATGCAGTTGCGAGCGCCGTAACACCTTCTTTCTACTTTAAAAAGTGGAAAGTAAAAAGCAAAGAGTTAAAAGAAGCTGGATATGACACTGTACTAGTTAAATACAGGGGGTGGCATAACGATGTCACCAAATAGGACCTTAAAAAGAAAATGAACTCCATGAGGACATGTTTTCACAGGGAATTAAAGAAACTGCACTGTTCTCAAAAGTCAGGAGCCGGGGCAGATGATGTATACGAGCCGTCACTATGGTGTTTTGATCCACTTATGTTTCTGCAAGACCAAGACACACCTAATTCAGAATGGCCAAACTGTTGGCGCTGCAACAACCACTTTTTGGCCGGCCCACTTTCTTTTTTTCTGTTTTGTTTTTCTTTGCAAGGCTAAAGCAAGAGCTGACGCTGTTGGTCCATCCATCACGAAGTCTCGGCACAAACTAAAGTTTGACAAAGAAGTTTGACTGTGTACAGGCAAACGTCAAGCCGTGAAATACATTTGTGACGCATCATGGTGGAATCAGGCGCTCGTTGAAATAATGAAATCGAAGAGAAAGGCATTGTCCCGCCAGTTTGGCAATTTTTATCGAAATTTTGTTCTTTGGCTAAACACCTTTTATGTTCATATGAAAATACATTTCCATCTGAATTTTACTGGAAAAACCTTGTTTAAAACCACAAAGTATATAATTTTCAGTTTTCAAGGACTCTTAAGCTATTGAAGTTACTCAACGTTGGCGGATATTTTCTCAATAATTTAACTAGTGAAAGCAGGCTACCTCGCCTTCTTCAATCGCAGATATCTCGACTTTTATTCAAGCTTGATAGATATTTTTTTCAATGAAAGCAAGGAAAATAAATAAGCTTTCAGATGATACCAGTAAATCCACATGCCCAAAAATTGACGAGAACCTGATTCCACCACGTCGTGACACATTTAATCAAGCATGCGTGTCAAGCAAGTTTGATCGTGTGTGGGCCGCTTTAGGCGAACGTAAAAGTGTGATGTTAAGGAAAATGTGTCAACCTCTAAATGCTTTAGGTGTGTGTTGTAGTAGTATAAGGTTTTACGGCGCTCGCAACTGCTAAGGCCATATGTGTGTGTTGTATTATGTCCCCTATTCTTTTTTGTTGACCCGATTTTGGCTTACATCAAAGAAAACGTGTCGGAACCTTAGTTTGCAGTGGTCTTTGGGAATGGACTTTTAGATTCTGTTGGTCATCCATCTTTTTGACCCGCATGCAAAGATCTTAGAAGACGAACACGCAGAGCGCTTTCATTTTGTCTTGTTTTGCCCGCGGTCAGACGAAAGTGAACAAGCTATACCACGTGGTGAAGCGGTAATTTTTTTAAGGACTGCTTTTTATGTAAGTGTTTTTTTACGTCCCTGTCGCCACAATTTGTGAGGCAGCGCGGTGGAATCAGGCTCTCGTCAAAATAATCAAAGTGAAGAAACTTGCATTTTTCCGCAGGTTTGTGAATTTTTATAAATTTTTGTTTTTTGGCTCAACACCTTTCATGCCCTTTAAAGAACTCATTTCTGTGTGGATTTTTCTTACAAACGTTGATTAAAGGACCAAAAAATGTAAACTTTCAGTTGCAACGGACTCTTAAGCTAAGAAAATAACTAATCTTTGGCGGCCATTTTCTCACTAATTTTTTCTCTGAAAACAGGTGACCCCCGCTTCCTTCATTCACAAATATCTCGACTTGTATTCAAGATAAATGGATATTTTTTTTCATTTAAATAAAGACAAATGAACAAGATTTAAGATGACACCAATAATTCTTCATGCCCAAAAATTGACGAGTGCCTGATTCCACCACGGTGCCTCACATTTGGATCATTCAGGAGGAAAGCTTCAGAACCCTGCCTGTAAGGACAAACCCGATGTAAGATACATGGGAGCATGTCTATGTTCCCCCAGCTCTATGTTCCCCCAGTCAAGTTACATGCTATGTCATGTTAAAGTGACCAGTAGAAAAGCAGTGGTCAGACTGACCAGTGGTCAAGCAATCGTCTAACTGGTATAAGTCAGTGGCGTCGGTAGCCTAGTGTTTAGGCTACCGGACTCGTAATCGTGAGATTGCGAGTTCGGGGGTTCGAGCCTCAGCACGGTCCGACGTTGTGTCCTTGGGAAAGGCACTTTACACGAACTTCCCACTTGGTTCAGTCCTATCGAAGACGGACGTTAAACTAGGAGGTCCCGCCCCTTAAATAACCTAATAGTGTTGATAGGGGCATTAAACCCATACCATTTCACTATATATATATATATATATATATATATATATATATAGTCAATCTCACCAGTGGTTAAGCGACTACAGTCATATTTGGCCTCAAACGCAGTTGCTTTCCTTCAACCAAAGATTCTCATCTACCTTAGAGCTCGCGGAAAATAGAGCTGGAGGAACACAGAGCTGACCTCAGATACACCATCCGAGCAAAAAGCCTGAGATACTGGGTCAACATTTTCTCTCCGTTTAGGAATCGAACTCGGGTTACCTGAGTGCGGTAGCGAAACAGCCAACCGCTTCACACCAGATGCGGATAGAGGAGAGGTAAGGACGGCTCTGTCTCGCCGTTCGGAGTCTCCTGATGTTTTCCATCGACATAATTTAGGATAGATCTATATTCTAATAGGTGGACTGCTTCGACTCTGTCTGCCGAGACCAACCCGGGCTGAATAGAATTATTTAGCTTATTAAGAGTTTTACGGCACTTGCACACAATAAGGTCATATAAGTGCCGAAGATTAGAGGTGTTACAAGCGAGTAACATACACAAAAAAGGAGGAGGAGAGAGAAGAACGATAGAAGTTTGATAGGAAAAAAGCAGAGCAAACCACACCAAAGCACCCACCAACTACCCTTCTGAAAAGAAAGGAAGAAGTCAGTAGACAGGCAAAAACCTACCTTACTATTGGGCAGATACTCACGTAAAGTAAAAGTAAGTAGTAACACACTTACGTCGTCCAAAACATTTTCGGTGCTTGTAGGTCCTCAGGAAACGTGTTCCTGAAACACAACTCTAATGTTTTAGTAAAGTATGAGCTTTTACCTCAGCATTTACCCTCTCCACGAAACCCCCCCCCCCCATCATGATAAGGCACTCAGGAAAAATGTATGCAAAGATACTAGAGCAGCGCATAAGACCTATTGTAGAGAGAAATCTGAGTAAAGCTCAGTTTGGATTCTGAAAGGGAAGAGAATGCACGGATGCCGTATTTGCATTACGACAGATATGCGAGAAAACAATAGAACACAACAGAGAATCCAACATCGTCTTTATAGACCAAGAGAAGGCTTTTGATAGAGTAAACCATGCAAAACTCTGGAAGACACTCAAAAAGTATGGCGTCAGAGGACAATTGTTAGATAATGTCAGAGCTCTATATACCAACAGTAGAAGCACAGTAAGAACGAAGGAAGGAAATACAGACTGGTTCAAAGTAAGATATGGAGTACGACAGGGATGCGTTATATCTCCCCTCCTGTTTATAATATATATGGGCACAATAACGCAAGAAGCAAACCAAAGCCCAGAATGCCTAAATGAATTTATGTTCGCAGACGACCAATATCTAATTCATCATGACCAACAAAGCCTCCAAAATCACACTACCGAACTCAACAACACCTGTGAGAAATTCAACATGAAAATAAGCAAATCAAAAACAGAAGTTATGAAAGTGAGCCGAAACCATATTCCCTTGAACATCCATGTCAACAGTAAACAACTGAAACAGGTGAAAGAGTTAAATATCTTGGCAGCACTTTTTCTGAAAACGGGTCCATAGACAGAGAAATAGAAATGCGAACTCAAAAAGCCAACGCTGTCACCTACCAGCTCGCACCCCTTCTATCTCATCCAAACATCTCCATGGACACAAAGAGACAGCTTATCACCTTAATATTCATACCAAAATTATGTTATCAGTGCCGGACCTGGACCTTAAGCAAAACCCATGATAGCAAAATCACCGCATGCGAAATGAAATGTCTCCGCAAAACCCTTAACATTACAAGACGAGACCGGCAGAGAAATGAAAAAGTAAGAGCAGCTATCGGCACTGAGTCCTGCCTGCGTTACATAGAAAGACTGAGGATAAAATGGTTTGGCCACCTGTTACGCAGCCAGCCTTGAGAGCCTACAACACTAAGCACTCAGGCTATAAAGGAAGAGGAAGGCCACGCAGAAAGTGGATCGAGGGTGTCAAGGAAACCTTAAGAAAACATAACATCCCAACTGAAAGAGCTGCGGAGCTGGCCTACCATTGAAAACTGCATCTCCCCTCGACGCTCAACGGCAACAGAGGATGAAAACGTAAAAGTAAGTACTCACATTTTCTGAGGGCGACACCAAACAGCCGACCACCACAGTACAGCCTCTTTATGGAAGAAGAGACACATGCGACACCTTGCCGACATACCCCTCCCCCCTCACACACACAGAGAAAAAATAATTAAAAAACAAAAACAAAAACAAAAAAGAATAACAAACAGCAACCCCCCAAACCCCAGAAAACAAAACAATTTAAAAAAGAACAAAAAAAAAACACAACAACAACAAACAAACAACACAAAAGATAATCTTCTCTCTTGGTTAAAGCCATGTCTTATTAGTGAAGCCTCACATGATTTGCAGTCCACTGTGACTGATTTGGGGAGGGTGGGGGGGTTGGGGTGATTGTTTGTACAACAGAAGTAATTACATTTCTAAAGTTAAGCATTCTTTCAATGGGTATGCCAAGCATGCTCTGTTCTTTTGTTCCAACTTTTGTACGAAGCAGGTCATACAGAGGCCAATGACTGGCCTTGATCTTATCAGAAGCTCACTTAGCCCTGACAATGGGCAGGTTTACAATAACGTTATCTTGATCTTTTTGCTGGAAAATTCTGGGCATGTTTCTTTTCTGTTGTCGTTCGTTGTTTTCTCCCCAATCGATCATATTCCAGGTTTTTACATAGTTTAAAAAAAATAAATCTTTGGCCTTTCGCTTGAAAGGTTTGGTTGCCAGCGTCGTGGCGTCGGAAGCCTAGTGATTAGGCTACCAGACTCGTAATCGTGAGATTGTGGGGTTCGGGGGTTGGAGCCTCAGCTCGCCCCGATGTCGTGTCTTTGGGTAAGGCACCTTACATGAATTACCTATTACGCTTGGCCCTTTCGGTGATGGACGTTAAACTAGGAGGTTCCGCCTCTTGATTAAGCAACCAAACAGTGCTGATAGGGGCGTTAAACACATACCATTTCGCCATTCATTTTTTTGCCCGCTTCTATGGTGTAGCAATGAGGTACTTCATTAGAAGAAGCTCATCGTTTACATTATATCCAAAAGTGTGTGGATTGAGGTATAAATGATCTACGATTACAATTATGTAAAACATGTATCAATATTATCTATATGACTGTATGATAATAAAATATTCGACATATTTTTACTTTTTTTTATTTCGGGGTTAATTGTTTTACGGCACTCGCAAATGCATAAGGTCAGATGATCTGAGCGTGTTGAAAACGTTGAGCATTTTCAGTTTAGTAGGAATAAACTTTGAGAATTTTGCCCGGGTGGCGGCCGAAGCCTAATCTTATTGATTTTGGAACACCATGGATCTTTAACGTTCGCAACTTGCACACATGATCTTTGAAATTTTTTGCCTTTATCAGAGAAAGCTAGGTGTTAGATCTTACCTACTGTAGGATCATGGGTGGGGCTGAAAGACTGTAAGAAGAAGCCAAGGAGTAGCCGTAGAAAGGCTGCAGAAAGAGGTAGAAGCCAAGACGAGGGGGCAAAGGAGATAAGGGGTGGGGAGGGGGGGTAGTAAGTGGAGACAAAATCAGACAACAGAACTTTGATAGAGGTAGTAAAATGAGAAGAAAGGAGGACATTTTATTGACCAAAATTGTCCATCGCGGACCGGATTCGAACCCGGGATCTATTGAATGAGTAGCGAACACCGTAACCCCTCTTCCACGAGAGCACCCCATACCTCCTGTATTTTTTCTGTTGCCGTTAAATGCCGTGGCAACCATAATAACGCGCAGAGCATGTAGATGGTTCGATTTCTCTTATGTTGAATTAAATTACCTTCTTCTTTGGAGACAATGATCAAATGCTGTGGCGGTTTTTGATATTTAAAAAAAAACAATATTTGTGAGTGTGTGTGTGTGTGTGTGTGTGTGTGTGTGTGGTTGTGTGTGTGGTTGTGTGTGTGTGTGTGTGTGTGTGT
>NW_004797830.1:31796-39296 GCF_000002075.1 Aplysia californica
GAAGAAGAAGAAGAAGAAGAAGAAGAAGAAGAAGAAGAAGAAGAAGAAGAAGAGGAAGAAGAAGAAGAAGAACAACAACAACAACACGACGACCGTATAATCAAACTCAAGAACAATGCTTATGACTGACTACACCCTGTGTGCGTTCAATTTCTCACCCACAGTAAACAGGAGATTTACCACCTCTTGAGACCTGATAGACAGACACCTGCCTTGAGTGGCGGGTGAACGAACTTTTACATAATATGTGTCCCGACGTGGTGGAATCAGGCTCTCGTCTATACCTGGGCATATTGAGTTATTTGATATCATCTTAAAGCTTGTTCATTTGACTTGTTTCCCCCCCAAAAAAAATCCAAAAAAATAAATAAATAAAAATTTTTAAATAAAGGAAAAAAGAATCCCATCTATCTTCAATAGAAGAGGAGATTAATATTATGTTGGATTGAAGGAGGTGGGGGTCACCAGGTTTCAGAGGTAAAATTAGCGAGAAAATGGTCTCAAAAGCTTGGTAACTTCCAAAGCTGGAGAGTCCATGGAAACTATAAATAATTTATTTTTTTGTGCCTTTAATCAACGTTTTTCGATAAAATCCTCATAGGAATTTGTTTCTAATTTGACATAAAGGGTGTTGAGCCCAAAAAATGGGAACAATTTGATGAAAATTGCTCAGCGGGAAGAACTCCAATTTGATTATCTTGACGAGCGCCTGATTTCACCACGATGCCTCACATGTTATAACATTGTGATTACCTATAATATTTGTTGTCTTCTTCCTTCCTAAAACCATTGCAAACATCTGCGACCAAACATACGAGTATTGGTTTAACGACCCTAAGGTCGTGAGGTCAAACAAAGGTAGGTGATTGAGCGCCCACCTATAATTATATGTGAGGCAGCGTGGTGGAATCAGGCTCTCGTCAAAATATGAAAACGAAGAAAACAGCAGTTTTCTCCCTGCTTAGCAATTTTTCTCAAATTTTTGTTTTTTGGCTTAACACCTCTTATGTCCATTTACAAACACATTCCTTTGAGGATTTCACCGAAGACATTGAATAAAGGCACAAACATATAAATTTAGTTTCCATGGACTCTCCAGCTTTGGAATTTACCAAGATTTGGCAGCCATTTTCTGTCTAATTTTACCTTTTAAACCAGGTGACCCCCACCTCTTTCAATCCAAAATATCTTCACTTCTACTGAAGATGGAAGGGTATATTTTTATTGAAAGCAAGACAAATAAACAAGCTTTAAGATGATACCAATAACTCAATATGCTCAAAAATTGACCGGAGCCTGATTCCTCCACGTTGCCTCACATATCATCGTCGGAACTTTGCCAAAAGGTGTTTTTCTTCTGTACAACTTTTGGATGGGGAATACCGTCACTGACCTTTGTAAGAAAACCCAGTTACAAGTTACAGTTGAACTTTCCCTGGTTGTTTTGTTATTCTTTCCTTAATGTAGATATTTTCCGTTTCCGTCGAAATAGTTCGGTTATTATCGAGGCAAACTGCCTTGGGTGGCTCTCGTGGTCGAGAGGATACGGATTCGCCTCTCATTCAATAGGTCCTGGGTTCGAATCCGAATCCGGACAGTGACGGAAAATAAAAATTTCTTCTCAAATTTATTCTCTTTTTACCTCCTTTCCTGTTTTCTGACAATGTTCTGTCGTCTTATTTCGACTTCACTTTCAACCCCCACCCCTCATCTCCTTTGCCGCCTGCTCTGGGCTCCTGACTTTTTCTGCAGCCTTTCTACTGCTACTTCTTGGCTTCTTCTAACTGCTGTCTTTAATCCACACCTCTGATCTTATTGCAGGTAAGATCTAGCACCTAGCCTTCTCGGATTCAGACAACCGAGATGAGATGTTATCGCACACTCCTAGGCATCTAATACAAAGGCCACATTTCAAATGCTGAGGTACGGAACAGAATCATAAACGCAGTGGGGCAGCCTGAAGATCTTCTGACCACAGTGAAGAGACGAAAATTAAAATGTTATGGGATTGTCACAAGATCCACAGGACTTGCCAAAATAATCCTTCAAGGAACCGTACATAGAAAGAGAAAGAGAGGAAGGCAGAGAAGGAGATGGGAGGACAACATCACAGAGTGGAAAGGGAAGACGATGGGTAATACTCTGAGGAAAGCAGAGGACAGAATGAAATGGCGAGAGCTGGTTGTCAGATATTGTCATGATGTGTTATTCATATTTTCCTAGAGTATATTATCGTCGTAAGAACATTACTCGTTGTTTATGAATGAATGGGTCGATGACTGACTGAATGAATGAACGAAAGGATGAATTAACCTGTTCTGATCTCTGGCGAGAAAGTCCATTCGTTTGACAAGTCGTTCATTGGTGTACATAATAATTTCAATCTCTCTCTCTCAGTCTCTCACTGTCTCTCTCTGTCTCTCTCTCTGTTTGTCTGTCTGTCTCTCTCTCTCTCTGTTTGTCTGTCTGTCTGTCTGTCTGTCTCTCTCTCTCTCTGTCTCTCTCTCTCTGTCTCTCTCTCTCTCTCTCTCTCTCTCTCTCTCTCTGTCTCTCTCTCTCTGTCTCTCTCTCAAACACACAATATCAAACACGCTAACACTGACTGCAGCAAAGAAAAACACAATGACGACCAGCTTTTAGTGCAAAGAACGACAAAGAAAAACAACAACAAAAGATTTATAGCTTGTTCACTTTTGTCTGTCAGCTTTAAAAAATCTAGCTCATTTATCAATTAAAGCATTTTAATGTAGTTGTTTTTACGCCAGCATCGATTTAGGAGGTATGCTTCCGACCCTGCATGTGAGGGCCAACTCTGGCTAATAGGGAATCAACATCTTATCTCTTAATGAGCATTATTGCTTCGATACGCTTCTCTTGATATGCGGTGGCGGAGCGGTTAGTGTGCTCGTCTCCGAAGTGCGTGGAAAGTCCTGGTTCGAGCCTCGGTATGGACACGTTTTTTTTTCGCCCCCCCCCACCCCCAGCAATAAAGGGTACCTGATTTGAATTGGGAAAGTGAAGGCGGCGTGGAAAGGAAATGGCCACCCTACCACAATAGTATGCCGAAGGCCCAGGATGTTGTCTCACTAACACGGCAATCCTCAATATCCGGATCGGATTCGTGAACAACTTCACTTTACTTTTGTTAGGCTTCTCTCTTCTCAAAATTAAACAAAAAATCTTCTTATTTCCTCCGAGATATCACACTGGATTGTGACGCAGCAGGATTTGGTTCGAATCCACAATGCTGCGTTCATGAAGTTTAGGGAGTTTTCTTCAAAGCCCTCTACACACTTGGCTAGAAACTATCGGAAATGAACGTTAAATCGGATGTCCTGCCTCTGAAATGGCCTACCAGTGTTGGAAGTTGCTGTGCTAAGCATGTAAAATCGCTTTAACAAAGCAAACGTTACCCCAGTGTGTCTCCAATATAACAATTTTGCTAAACTAAAAATTGTAAATTTTATCATTATGTCTTATCCAGGCAAGTGACCCTCCCACATCGTATACCAATATTACGACATTATAAATGATTTACCATCATATAAACACACAATTAATAACAGAAAATATAGTCTGGCACTTGGCTGAACTGCACGCATGATCTAAAACTGAGCTGAATGCGCAAGGAAACAGTCCGACACACTGGTGTAACAGGCACTTTTGTTCTCTCTCAGTCTGTCTCTCCAAAGCTGTGACTCTCTTTTTCGTTTCCTCCTGTAATGATGAACAAAGACACGCTCTATGCTCCAGATACAACGGTGAACTCCGAGAAGTAATCGGTCTTTGTTCATGGCTTGCTTCCTCTTAATAGACGAAGGGACAGACAGACCGAAAGACAGAAAGACAGACAGACAGATATAGGGATAGACGAAGAGCACGAGTGAACAAAAAGAGAGAGAGAGGAGGGAGAGCGAGAAACAGAGAGAGAGAGAGAGAGAGAGAGAGAGAGAGAGAGAGAGAGAGAGAGAGAGAGAGAGAGAGAGAAAGAGAGAGAAGAAACGAATATAATTACAAGAGCTAATGTCATTTGGATAATGAGAGAACATTAGAGCCGGATTTCTGAGCGGGTCTTTCTCCGAGTAAAGACGGATGTTAATCCCTGACGTCAGCAATTCTTTCATTGTTTTTCCAAAGTAATTGTACCTGGCGGAAGGTGGGGGAGAGTGGCGTGGGGGCTGGAAACTGAGGTAATAGCCTGAGGTATCAGAGTGGTGGGATTTTTTCTTTAGAGTATTCGGGAAAAAAGAAGAAAAGAAACAGGACAGTTTTTTAAAATTAATGTAAATCGGGGCTGAGAGGGATACAACGTCATAGCAGAAAGATTTAGCCTACATACTCAATGAATATTTGTGAGGCAGCGTGGTGGAATCAGGCTCTCGTCAAAATGATGAAATCGAAGAAAACAGTGCTTAGCAATTTTTATCAAATTTTTGTTTTTTTGCTCAACACCTTTTATGTCCATTTACAAACACATTCCTTTGAGAATTTCACCGAAAACGTTTCTTAAAGGCAGAAAAATATAAATTTACAGTTTCCATGGACTCTCCAGCTTTGGACTTTACCAAGCTTTGACGGCCATTTTCTCGCTAATGTTACCTCTTAAATCAGGTGACCCCCATCTCCTTCAATCCAAAATATTTCCACTTCTATGGAAGATGGATGGGTAATTTTTTCATTGAAAGCAAGACAAATGAACAAGCTTTAGGATGATACCAATAACTCAATATGCCCAAAATTTGGCGAGAGCCTGATTCCACCATGCTGCCTCACATTTTCCGCTTTTGAAAATTGAACTAAGCCACTCTCCAGATCGCTACACAATGGACACTGGTTGTCTCGAAGAACAAGAAAGAACGAACGAAAGAAAAACAGAAAGGAACAAAGAAAGAAAAGAAGAAAGAAAGAAAGAAAAAAAAGAAAGAAAGATTAAAAGAGAAAGACACAAACAAAAGTCAGGTCATTTCGTGCAGCAAAAATGCAAACAAAGAGGACAAACAAAAATTATGAGAAACAGAAACGAAATATTATTATGATCAACCAGTGCAGCCCTCCAACGACCCAGTCCCAGAAATAAAGCATCTCGTTCTGTTTTTGCCTGGTATATTTGTCGTTAACTCATTCCGTTTTGATTCTGTTACACCTGAGACCTTCAATAATCAAGAACTAATTTTATTAGACATCTGATTTCATCTCGCCGTGGTTAATGGTACGGTGCATAGAAATGTATAAATCACACAATAATATGTTTTAATCCGGCACTCTCCCATTATGGACCTTCTTAAAAAGCTTTCAGAGAGATTGAGTCTAAGTAAAGAGAAGCAAATCGATGCAATAACGTGCATTTACTTAATGCTGGGAAAACAAGACTTGTAGACGGACATAAATAATAGAGGAAAAAGGAAGAAGTAGGATGAAAGGAATAATCTTAACGCTGGTGAAAACAAGACAGGTAGAGGACATAAACAACAGAGAAAAAAAAAGGAAGAAGTGGGGCCTCTCTTGAAATATCCCACTAATTTTCTAATAAAGATGTTATGAAACCCTCATTAGAGATAACAACTTAGATCATTTAGGAGGCGGACTTCGACTCCGTTTGTTTTAGTAGAGGTTTTACGGCGCTCGCAACTGCTTTTAAGCACTTCAGTGAAATTTTCAAACTTCTCCGACGGCATTAAAATTTTGATTATGGAAAAGAGCTTGGCTTTCTGTTTTCATAGCTTTTTAAATTTTGCGCTATCTTTGTTAGTTCAGAAGAAGCGACCATTTTTGTGAATCAATTTTCGCCCTGATTTGGCCAAATTTTTACACTGCATTTTGTGCCACCAAAACTCGAAATTTTGCTTCAAAACGTCAGAAAATCCTTAATAATAGTTGTATTGTAACCATTGAGGTATTATTTTGTTAGTTGTTTTATGTACAATCAATATATAAAAATAAAAGTCAAGTACATTAAGAGTAAAATTCTATTTACATTTTAATTACGTCATAAGCGTGACGTCGGGAGTCCAATGCCTATTATCCCAAAAAAGAATCGGGCACACTTTCCATTTATAATGGTCTGATTTTCAAAAGAAAAAGATCACTCATTTGGTTTTAAAGAGTTCTTTAACTTGCTATTAGGGAAAAATGATTAAAATTGAAAGCAGTTTCAATCTTACATGTTTAACTCAAGCAGGAGGTTGGCGGGTGCTCTGGAGTGGGGTTCGTTTAACAATCAGCTGTCCTTATCTGTCCTCGTTCTTTTCTGTGTATGTTACTTTCTTGTAACACCTCTAATCTCCAGGTCTTATAATATGACCTATTTGTGTTGCAAGTGCCCGTTAAGTCACAGTGACAGAGAAACCGATCAAAACAGCAATGGAGAAATGCTATTACAGTTGTGCACAGAACATGACCTCGTCATTTCAAATACCTTCTTCCAACACAAAAGGAGTCAGGTTAAAACTTGGTACAAATGGAATGACCTAACGATAGCCCCACAAATTGGTTTTATACTGGCCAAAAGATCGAAACTGAGAAAAATCAGAGACCCAAGAGTGATTCCCATCTACATCAGAGACACCGACCACATACTAGTCATAATGACTATTGACACACCAAACAGGAAAAGGCCAGAAGCAAAGAAACGACGAGAAGTCGTAAATTTCAGAAATATAAATGACAATACCAAAGATAAGATACATGAACGTTTGAAAGATGTATTTCACAAATTGCCCAAACAACTGGGAGACACTGAAGAGGAATGGAGCCACTTCAAAGAATGTGTGAACAGAGCATTGACAGAAGAGTGCGGCTCCAGGAAAACAAGAGGGCAGAAAAAGAAAACAACTAATATGGTGGAATGACCTAGTGAAGGAAGCCGTCCAACTGAAGAAAAATGTATTAAAAAAGTGGCACAAGTCAAAGACAGAGGAAGACTACATCCTATACAGAAAGGAAAGCCGCTATACATCAAGGGTAGTAGAAGGAGCTAAGAACAGACCCTGGTCTGTATATGGAGAACAGCGGGCAACAAAATGTAAAAAAGACCCTTGAGCGTTTTACTAGAGAGTTAAATAAGCATGAGGATACGGGAAGAACCATTCAACCCAACTGAAATAGTCAATGATAAGAACGGAAAACCTATTTTCAGAAAGCCAAAAATTAAGGAAAGATGGAAACACTATTTCGAGGAGCTGCTGAATCCTACAGCAGAAACAACAGCAAACAGTTTCTCACCGAAAGAAACCACTCCAGAACCATCACTACTGCAGAGTGAAACCCAACATGTCTTAAAGAATAGCCCCACAAACAAAGCGATAGACGTTGAAAACTTCACAGCAGAAGAGATCAAACTATGCGGCCATATCGGAGAACTCTGGCTATGGAGGATATTTCACCTGGCCTGTGCGACAAAAACAACACAGAGCCTACAGAGGAATATCCCTTGTCAGCCGTGTGGATATAACGTTTGCCAAGATACTGGAAATGAGAATGAGACCAATTGTAGAGACTAAA
>NW_004797830.1:44962-59767 GCF_000002075.1 Aplysia californica
GAGAGAGAGAGAGAGAGAGAGAGAGAGAAGAACCATTCGTTTTCCTCTTACTCAATAAAAATTCTCCTCACAAAAGGATCAAACTCAACACAGCCACGCCGGTGAGCGGTTAGTGGACTGTTTTCTCGAATTACAGCCGGTTTTGCTTTTCTAGGCACTCAGACCCTTATTTGTTTTGGATCTTTCGTTTTACTGAAGTATTACACCATTGAATTGTACAATCCGACAAGCACTATAATCTAGAAAGAAAAGTTTATTAGCAAAGAAATTAGAAGGGTATAAAAGGGAGAAATGCTCACCTACTTCAAAGAATTTCTCACACAAATATTGGTAGCTGACAATAAGCAGAATGTAAACCAGCATTAACAGAGCAACAGAACTACACACACTGTCATGATAAATGACTAATTGGTTTTGTACTTCAGATCAACACAAGAACAAAGCTCCAGACACTGATTATATCTGAGCAAAAGGCAAAAGAATATTAAACTGATTAAATAAAGATTCAACTTACGCTTGTTGGTTTACTTAATAAGTGAGGCTTCGAAGTGAAATCAGGCGTCCGTCAAAATAATGAAATAGAAGATATCAGTATTTCACCGGCAATTTGGCAATTTCCATCAAATACATGTTTGTTTTTATTCTCAACACTGGTTGTCTGCATTATAAAACACATTACTGGGTTGATTTTTCTGAAACAAAACGTTGACTAAAGAGCACATTTTTTTTCCAAGGACTCTCAAACTAAAGATGTCACCAAACTTTAGCCGCCATTTTCCTGTTAATTTTACTGCTGATGCAAGGTGACCCCTACCTCCTTCAATCGCAGATATTCAAACTTTTTTTTCAAGTTTGATGAGCTTTTTTTTCTACAAAAAAAATAGACAAATGAAGAAGCTTTAAGATGATACCAATGACTCCACATGCCCAAAAATTGACAGGCGCATGATTCGACTTCGTCGTGATACATAATATTATTCTCTAAGTTTGATTGTCTTATTCTCTTGAGCAAACCTTGCTATGTGGCTGTCACTTTCTGTTTTATGGCTCGCATTTCGGAAAATTCTTAATCTCTCCCACCCTCATGTTTCAAACTCACAAAACCATTGCACTATGCTCAGATTATCCTTTGCTTTAGTCTCTAGTAGGACATATATGGCCTCTTAATTTGATTAATATTACATTTTACTTGCTTTAAACAAAAGGAGATGTTATCTTCTTTATCTGATGATATCCAGAAAGGATAAAAATGGTCGCCCAAATGGCTTTGCCACTTTAAAGAGGGACTGTTGGGTAGGAAAATAGCTAAGCAATTTGTTTCTTCTCTGTAGACACCGACGCTTTAGGGATAGTTGGTCAGATGCTAGCAAAACTTGACTCTTGAGGCTAATATACATATTATAATATTCTGCCACGTCATCGACTTCGTTTAGTGACCAAAATGGGCCACATGGATTTAATTTTTCTTTATCGGCCGTTTTCTCAAAATGCTACTTTTCTCTATACTTTTTTAAATAACTCCACAATTTTTCATCCAATCTTCATGAAATTTTCACAGAATGAATTTTTTTGGTTGAATTTTTGATATATGGAATAGATTTTTGTTGGTGGTGTCTGGAGTGTGGATTTTCACGGATTTTTCGCAAACTTGAATGCTACCTCAGGAAAAAATTCATAAAAAATTTTCTAATTCGATTAGGAAAAAAACAACTGACAAATTTTTAGATCTAATGTTTGTGAACACGCATGCAAAAAAAAAATCAATTTCCATGAGCGATAAGTGCGGTATTCATTACGTAAGAAATGCCAATAAAATCCAATATGGCGGCGTATCCATGGAAACGAAACTTTTTTCATAAATTTGATTGCGGATTTCAAGACTCCTTACTATTCTTGTTATATGTGTGAAATGTGGTAAAATTCGGTCCACTAATAAGCGAGATAGCCCCCCAGGTGTAGCCCCCCCTTAATAACTCACCGTGCAACAAACAGTGTTGTCTTGTCTTTGGTGGCAAGGTACAGAACACCGGGGTCTGGAATTGTACAACCGATTTGAAAACGAAACATCGACTTCTAGAAACCTCATTGGGAAACGGCATTTGTCACACAGGAAAGATATTGGGAACAGCTGAACGACGCGTCGTTCATGTAGACTGCAGCCATCTTCTCCTTCTACTAGTCTATTTGTTCAAGGCAACATATTCTGTTTCTGATAAAAACCATCATTGAAGGATAAAAATAGAAACGATAAATATCAGATTATGAAAACGGACTAACGTAAACGTGGTCTGGGTCTCACGTTGATTTCCTTTGTATGCTACAAATCTCATGGTGCCTGCAAGAATAAATGTAACCCGTTTAAAGGACAATAACTCGGTTTGTTTTTAGTCAAATTTCGAAGAAATAAGATTCAGCCACGGAGACGTTACATTTGCAATATAAAAGGAAAAACATCACAAACACACAAAATAATTCAACTAAATTTGAGAGATCCGTAAAGTTTCACAATTTCTTTAAAATCAAGCATACTGTTCCATTTTAAATAGTCACTATAATAATATGTGAACTGGAGAACAAATTTATACAAAACTGGTATTGCCAAATAAACCCAGGGATGTGATGGCTATTTAAATCTCCAGGTATTGGCCATTTTTCTCACTACAAGCTCCATTATGCCACTAAAATTTTTGAATAACACTTCGGCACTTTTCTGGTCGGTTCATTGGACGTCTAATTGAATATTGAGTTTTAACTCTTCGGTTGTTAGTGCGCTTGTTTCCGTAGACTCTGTCCTTCAAATAATATAATAAATAAAAAATAAAAAAAACAACAACAAGAGGTAATGATTGAAGGGGATGAACTGAAGGGAAATATGATGACTATTCATTTATAAAGTTTCAGCTTATAGGGCGTTCTCTAAACATATCTTACATACAATTTCTTATAACCACACAAGGGCCATGTGGGGTGTGGCCTTTTGCAATTGGAACCAGGCCTCTACAGCACATTAATAACATCTTTTTTCCAAACTTCTACAAAACATTCTCAGCACCATGAGGTATCCATCTGAGACATCTACAGCGGTTTTACCGCTTTTGTCCTGAAAACAGAACATGCCGATCATTCCCCTTTCGCTGAACATTGTTATGAAGTAAAATTTTGCGTTTTACCAAATTTTGTCTAAAATTTTAAAACTTTCATTTCTCGAACATAATAGATTTTCTTCTTTTTTACAAACTTCATGCCATCGCAGTTGAATTCTAATTTATTTGAAGTTGTGTTGAAAGCAGTGCAAAGATTACCGAGTTATTACCCTTTAAGTGGGTACACCTTTATAAAACACCCTGTTTTTTTGTATCTTGTTGACTGTAACCTTTCTAGATTCCGTTTTGGATGCGTTTTACTCCTATTCCAGGCGTTTTTCGACCCTGCGACCCTGCCTGTCTGGGCCAACCTGGGCTGAGAGAGGTACAATGTCTCAGCAGAACAAGGGAGGGGAGATATCCGGTAGAGATTCTTCCCATACGGCACATGACCTTAGGTCTTCTTCGCGTGAGAGACAAGTTAGTTTTAGTAGAGGTTTTACGGCGCTCGCAACTGCATAAGGTCATATGAGCGCCAGAAGATTAGAGGTGTTACAAGAGAGTAACAAACATAAAAAAGAAGAAGGGGCGATAAGGATGATAGATGTTTGATAAGAAAGAAGAAGCAAACCACACCATAGCACCCACCAACCACCTACCAGAGAGAAGTGCCTAACCACTACACCATGGACCCTGGGTTAGATAAATGTAACATAACATGCGGAAAGCATCTACGCCCTTGATTGGGGCAGTTTTCCCCGAGTTCGCAGACTACGGCTGGGCATGGAAACGCTTCAGAAAAATCCGGATAATATGCTAGTGCACCTTTTCGGTAAATAATATGTTATGAACCGATTCGGCAAATGGGTTAAAACCACTTCGACAAACGTATTAGAATCATTTCAACTAATGGGTGCACCCACTTCGGCAAACGGGTTAGGAAAGAGAGTTGAAGAGTCTGAATTCGGATAATGTTTTAATTGAGAATTATCAGATTATCCGGATATTTATTCGGATTTTGCCCACCTCTATCGCAGACGCACACACCTGAATGCGTACCCACATGAACTCATGTTGCCTTTTCCATAATTTTTTTTTTTTTTTTTTTTTTAAGAAGAGAAAATTGAAGATGGAGATTCCTGTCGGCACATGTGTGATGTGTTCGTGGCACAGCAGCTGTTCAAGGTACAAACCGTTTGGCCACACGTTGAACTTTTCTCAGCCGTGACGGACACACCTGGGAATCGCTTCCAGATCAAAAAGAACTTTTAAAAAAACAACAACTTTAAAATAAAGTGCTTGGTTTGTTTGTGCTACGACAACTATTTTGTTCTTGTTTTGAATTTTTTGTTATGCCCTGTACTAAAATATTTCGGGGAGCGGATTGATTTGGGAAAAAGAGAGGAAAGGGATATGGATTGAGTTTGATACCATTAAACTGGGAAAAAAGTACTTCAGAAACCTGGCCTACAGGTAACCCTTGGGTAATGAGTGCTAATCTGTTACTTTTGGTAGGCAAAAATAGAGAAGATAAAACATCAAAGTGTTCCATGTGGTCTTCGCGGTATAAATATTTACGTGTTTGGAATTTTACTTAAATTTTGGGTCGGTCGGTGGCTTGGTGGTTATGCTCTTGGACTTCGAATCCTGTCAGGGGCCCGACGATGTGTCCTCCTCCACCTCCTCCTCCGCCTCCTCCTCCGCCTCCTCCTCCTCCTCATCATCATCATCATCATCATTAAATGTATGGGAGAACTATTCAAAAGGAGAAAAAAGCTTCAAACCCCACGCCCTCCCCTACAATTTCCTCGCAACCACGCCATCTACCCCACCAGCCATTAAAAAATTATTTTTTTTTTCAATGAATTCGTTGGATAAGTCGAACTCTTCGTGAAGGTAAAAATCAAGATCACTCCTATTCTGTGTTTCATTTGAGTAAAGAGAAAGACATAGACATAACAGCGGTTGCTTTGTGAGTGGACAGAGAAACGTATCAACACAAATTGTTTTGGGTATTTTTGTTGTTTTAGTAGAGGTTTTAGGGCGCTCGCAAAATTGCATAAGGTCATACGAGCGTCAGAAGATTAGAGGTGTTTCAATAGAGTAACACACATAATAAAAGAAGGAGAGGAGATAAGGACGATAGATGTTTGATAGGAAAGAAGATGCAAACCACATTTGAGCACCCCCCCCCCCCCCACCCCCAACCACTTACATCGACACAAAATCAGTTAGATGTTTTTATTAATGAGAAAAGAGACACACATCAAAACTAAAGTGCCAATTTAGCTTCTGGGTAAAGAGAAGCACATTGGCGTAATAACTGTCATTTTTGTTGGAGTGAAGAGAAGAACGAAATCGAGAATAATAACAGCCATTTCGTGCAAGAAAAAAATAAGACACTTTATGGTATCCTTAAAAGACTTACAATTACTGCGAGGTGACTGACAAATCAATGCCCCACAATTTCAAATTCAATCTCCCATGGTAACAAACGGCTGTTTTGGAGAGTCGGAAAAATCCAGAAACAAGCTAATTTCGAAAAGCGCCCGTCGACAATTTTAACCAGGGCATACCACGTTGTAGTTCAGCGCGTTAACCCCCCCCCTCCCCCCCCACCCAAACGTAAATCACTTACTGGAACAACAGAAGAAAATTAAGACAGTAGGCTTGTGCTTTTGTATAGATTTTACGCTGGTTCCAACATGGTGAGGGGCTATTTACATTACATTAAACGTCTATTTAAGGTCTGGATCTTCTGCCCGGGCCATGCAGGGGTAACCGGCTACGAGAGAGCAGACAAGCTGGCTGGAGAAGCAAATGTGGGAGGAGGGAATTTGACACTGGACCCACCAACCGTCCTTACCGCTGTAAGGGAAAATTTGAGGAAGAATAGGCGAGATAGCGGTTCCCACACCCTAGGTAGATTGAAGGAGAAGGGGATCCAAAGAGGAGAAGGGAAACACAGCCACCTGTGTGGACCAGTCCGACGGATCTCCAACCAGATTATGACGGAGACTATAAGCAGACAGACTCTATGGTGGATCCTGAAGAGGGGGGGGGGGTGGAGAGCAGAGATGGACATGTTTCGACTGTAGGGACCCTAACACTGTGGACAAGGTGTGACAAGGTGTTAACGTCTATTTCCGATAGGACCAAGCCACACGGGTGGACAGCACCGTTTGGGATGGGAACAAGGGCCATCCACTTCATTGTCCAGGGTGATACCAACTGAGCCACTGGAGCTCCAAAAAGTAGGGCAATCGGATGACATCCCAGAACCTTTTACCACGCCAGAGTGTTTAACATACAAAAATATGTGAAGCATGTTGACAAAATGAGCTACTTCTCGGATTCGAGCCTTATAGAAATAGATATATCAGGCTTAGATTTGAAGTTTTACAATTTATAAGCATGAAATAATAAAAGGCATTTTATACTTAAAGCTTAAAGAATATGGCATCAACAGAAAATGTACAAATTTGACCGCAGTGTCGATTTCCAGCCAAGTTTTTCATTTATGGATTGCGAAATATTTTGTCAGCACGTCTCACATATGTTTACATGAGCGGGTGGCTTATCACAAGAAAGTAATATATTGAGGCCTTAAGATAATATGTGTCAAGACACGGTGGAATCAGGCACTCGTCAATTTTTGGGCATGTGGAATTAATGGTATCATCGTAAAGCTTGTTTATTTGCTTTGCTTTGGATTTAAAAAAACGATGGTCTATCTTGAATAGCAGTCATGGTATTTGCGATTGAAAGAGGTGAGGGTCGCCTGCTTTCAGAGCAAAGTTAGCTGGAAAATAGCTTCCAAAGTCTGGTAATATCAATAACTTGAGAGATCTTGAAAACTGAAAAATTACATATTATTTTGTGCCTTTTCAGTAAAATTCACATGGCAATGTGTTCTTAAATGGATGTAGAATGTGTTGGTCTTAAAAAAGAAATTTTGAAAAAAAAATTGCCCATCTGCAGGAAAAATGTTTGTTTCTTGGATTTCAATATTTTGACGAGAGCCTGAGTTTACCACGATGCCTCATATAATAATATGTTCATTACTTGTTTTGTTTGCTCTTGAAGAACAGCTAACCAACACAACTGTGAGTTATCCCTGAAGAAAAAAAATAGTACACAGACAGACAGACAAAAACAACATAGACATAGAAACATTCCAGTGCCGACATCCAATTAACCGTTTTCTCACACCCAGTAAAAATATCTTAAAAAATACCTCAAGGATAGACAGACAGACGAAAAACAAAACGAAGCCCCGATGGCTAGTTTCTTTGCGTCTGAGTAAAGAGAAGCTAATCGACGCAATAAAGGTTACTCAGTCATTGGGGGGGGGGGGGGGGGGGGACGGACAGACACAACAGATGGCGATAGCAGAAAAAAAGTTAGTCGGACCTAACCGTGATGGTCTTCAACTTCTCGCAATACACAGCAACACACAACAGCACCAAAAATAAACAACATCAACAACAACAAAAAAACCAGCAGACAAACAACCAATCAATCAAACAAACAAACAAACAAACAAACAAACAAACAACCCACCAAACAAACAAACAAAACAGCAAGATCAGCAGTAATGCAGAGGGAAAAAAGTCACTTTCGAATCTCCTGTTCCTTGATAACCAGAATGATTTATGTGGGGCTAGTGACGTCGTGGCGTCTGGGCAAGGGACATCATTTGTCTGTATGTGGACGGCCATTAACCGAAAGGCTGCCACCCCCCCCCCCTTTCTCCCACCCCACCCCCCAAAAAAAACAAAAAAAACAACGCTGACATAACAGCAATGCGGGGGGTGAAAAAACAACAAAGATCACAAAAGGGCAGTGAAATAAGGTGAAGACATTGTGTAACATTACACACTCACACACAAACACACACACGCGCGCACACACACATACCCGCACACACCATACGTACATACGTACATACGTACCTACATACATACATACATACATACATACATACATACATACATACATACATACATACATACATACATACATACATACATACATACATCTATCTATCTATCTATCTATCTATCTATCTATCTATCTATCTATCTATCTACCTATCTATCGATCTATCTATCTATCTCCCACACACAAACGCGAAACGACCTATTTGCAAATATTATATATTACGAGTCTGTTTGTATATATATATATATATATATATATGTGTGTGTGTGTGTGTGTGTGTGTGTGTGTGTGTTTTCCGTTCTTTGTGTGAGAGAGAGAGAGAGAGAGAGAGAGAGACAGAGAGACAGAGACAGAGACAGAGACAGAGAAAGAGAGAGAGAGAGAGAGAGAGAGAGAGAGAGAGAGAGAGAGAGAGAGAGAGAGAGAGAGAGAGAGGGGGGGGGGGGGGAGGAGAGGGAGAGAGACAGAGGAGGCAGAGACAGAGAAAGAGAAAGCGAGAAAAAGGTATCTGTTATTTTCTACATAATAGGCATCCTAAAGGTAGAAGGTTAATGCCCGAATCGACAGTCTTTAATTCACAATTCAGGAGATGCGTTGCTTCGACCTTGTGTCCAGGCAGAAAGATGGTGATACTCGGACAATGACGAAACGACAAACAGCTACACCCCAAAACGCCGGCGTCTGTATAATGTATACGATTTAGCATCGTTTTTGTTTTAGTAGAGGTTTTACGGCGCTCGCAACTGCATAAGGTCATATGAGCGCCAGAAGATTAGGGGTGTTACAAGAGAGTTACAAACTATAAAAAAGAAGGAAGGAAGGTGAGTACTATAGGTGTTTGACAGGAAGGAAGAAACAAATCATAACAGAGCACCAGCCAACCACCCACTGATTTAGCATAGATAAATACTTTCCATACAGAACACTTAGAGCAGCTAGTGGAAAAGTTCGTTTTTTTCTGAAAATCATATAGCATTAGGAATGATTACTGAAAGAAGATGGTGTGCAAGGCGTCTATTTTTATTATACCCAGAATCCCTTAATATAGTTTCTGTGTTTTATGTTCTTTTTTCGATAATAAATTTTTTTTTTAAAAAGCAAAAAACAACAATAAAAGAAATCAAGCCAAGAAAACAACAAACTAAAACCAACAAACAAATAAACGACACCCCCCCCCCCTCCAAACATTTGCAGCCTTTTCAATCTCTGTCCTTTTTATATTATAACTTAAATAGAAATGCGCTCTCCGTTTCTTCGATTTGTGTTTCTCTGTAGATAACAAATTTGCAATATTACCCTTCACTGACCCAGCAGTGTGTGGGCAGACGACATGATTACACAGTGCCAAAACAATGAATGGGGAAGGAACGGAACTAGATGAGATAACGTCATATCCGGACAGGGAAATATTGGGAGATTTGAGTTGGTCGTTTGTTTCAGAGATAAATACAGGAAAGACGAGCTCGTTCAGTTCTTGGGTCTTGGTGCAACTGAAAAAAAAAAAAAAAACTCAACCCACACAGCTACACGAATCCGGATATGTAGCGAATCTTCGAATCCCGACAGATTCTGTGTAGTGAGCAGTCAGTGGAAATAAAAAGGAACATGATCTACAGCCTGTTCGCTGTCGTTTGATTTTGAAGACGTACAAATGAAGCTCTTTAAAAATTTACAAATGCCCACAAAACTTAACTTGGCACTTTTAAAGGCCCACGACCAAACAAAGATTAGCTTTTTAAAAGGTCTTGTTCCAATAACAAATAGATTTAGTTTTTCTTTTTTGGGCTCTATATTAAAAACTGCTCTTTGGATGCATACACAGGACCACTAAAATAAAAGACTTACCAACAAATTACTCATTTTGAGACAGCGACACCACCCTGCCCTCACATTTCAGTGCATGTTTGTCGATTTCTTGACGTCTCCACCAGTCTCGTAAATTATTCACTTCGTCTCTTGAATCGTGTTTCTTTGGCGAACGTTAAAGTGTGGAGTTGAAGAAAATATTTTTGGTGTATGCTGTAAATCCCCCATTATTTTTCTTATCCGAATATGGCTTACATCAAAGAAAACAGTTCGGAACTGAAGTTTGCAATAACCTTTAATGAAGGGGCTTTTAGATTTTGTTGGTCATCCAACTTTTAGTCCCATTTGCAAAGATCTGAGACGATTGAAAATAGCGATTTCATTTTTATCTTGTTTTAACTGCGGTCAAACGAAAGTGAACAAGCTATAATTGTAATAACAATAGATAGATAGCATTTGTATAGCGCATATCCCCGCTCAACAGCAGGCTCTATGCGCTTTACACTATATTATTACCCCAGCAGACCATAGAACACTCCGAAACATTCTCAGCTTCCCGGGAAGCATACAGTGCAAGCTGCGGATTTCACGCGCTCAAACACTATCAAACTGACAAGATCTTTCACTGTCTATAGCTGGGTACCCATTTCCACCTGGGTGAAGTGAGGAAAATTCGTGTAAAGTGCCTTTCCCAAGGACACAACGTCGGGCCCTGACAGGATTCGAACCCACGACCTTACGGTTGCGAGTCCGAGAGCCTAACCACTAGGCCACCGACGCCACAAAAATGTGTGCCGCATGATCATATGACCTGATGCAGTTGCAAGCGCCGTACAACACTTACTAAAACGAACGAACAAGCTATAATCAAGGTGCCCTGCAACAGTCTTCTCCAGACAGAAACTAGAGTAGGAAAGAAAAAAACCCAACCATCTCTTTTTTCTTTTTTGGTGGGTGTTTTATGGTGCTCGCAACTGCATATGTCGTATGAGCGCACATAACTCGCCTAATATTTTCAGTTGGTAGGAAATTTCGAACTTTTCCCGGGTGGCGGCTGAAGCTTACTCTGATCGATTTTAGACCACCAAGGGATCTTTAACGTGCGCAACTTACCCATCTCTTCAGACAGAAACAATTAATTGAGTAGGAAAAAAGAAGTAAGTCTACCAGTGTTATCCTCTAATCACCTTCAGGGACAGACAGAGATAACACAGGAAAAACACCAAACCTCCCCCACCACCCCCAAAAGTAAAAAAAAAAAACTGGACCTACCTGTGTCACCTTGCAACCAATCACACCGACAGATATGAGCAACACACAGAGAGAGAGAGAGAGAGAGAGAGAGAGAGAGAGAGAGAGAGAGAGAGAGAGAGAGAGAGAGAGGAAGGAGGGGGAGAGACAGGGAGAAAAGAGAGAGAGAGAGAGTGAGATTGAGAAAAGAGAGAGAGATGGGGGGAGAGCGAGACAGAACGAGAGAGAGAGAGAGAGAGAGAGAGAGAGAGAGAGAGGAGAGACACAGAGAGACACAGAGAGAGAGAGAGACAGACAGACAGACAGACAGACAGGCAGAGAGAGAGAGAGAGAGGGGGGGAGAGAGAGCGGGAGAGAGAGAAAGAGAGCAAGTCAGAAAAGAGAGCGGAGGTTGGGTAGAGGGGAAGGGGGAAATAATCCGATTGTCTTAATTACTTTTTTGTGCTGATGAAGAGGAGGTCAGACTGTAAATTGGTCGCTTTCAAGGACAACCGGACTAAACCCAGATTTCGGGGTTATCCAGAAATCTTGACCTACAACAAAAGAGGACATTGCCCTACATGTAGGAGAAGTTTGGTTTCATTGGTATGTATATATGTTTGGTTATAGAGAAAACTGTCCTTGTCTTTTAAAGAAACTGAATAAGGGTCCAAAAACTTTACTTTCGATTTTCTCGAAACAGCAATTTTTGGGATAGCCGCCTTGTGCTTAGAAGCGACCAAATTGTATTTGAAGATGTTTTACGCCCCCCCCCCCCCCCCCCCCCCCCCCCCCGAGAACTATTTAGGCAATTTCGGATACATACATACATACATACATCCACACACACAAACACACACAAAATACAGACACACAGACATCAACATGAACAAATAGACAAACGCAATGAAATTCACACACTGCTAAGACAAACAATAGATAGACATAATACGACTATCTACTGCCTCGTAAAACAAACACACACAGATAGACAGACATTAACAATACAATGCATACGCTGATAAAAAAGAGAATACCAATTAGTGCACTTAGAGTTTAGAGGAAAGAAAGACGGTCAAGTACCGGTTGTCTAAAACATGAGGACTCATTTCAAAGCTAATAACTAGGTCCGTTTTTAGTTTTAGTAGAGTTTTTACGGCGCTCGCAGCTGACTACATAAGGTCATATGAGCGCCAAGGGGATGTTGTCAACAGATAAGTCCTTACAGGGAATCAGGCTTGCCCTGCTCACCTCTCTAGATTCACCAGAACAAAGTCTGCTTCGACTACCCGGCAAATAGCGGGTCACAAGAGTGTGACAAACATACAAAGTGAGTAGAGGAACAATATGGATTGTAAGGATTAGGAAATTTGGGGACCATTATATCACCAGATGGGAGATGTCACACATAAATACAAATCCGTATTTGCAAAGCAAAAGAAAAATTAAACAGATGCTCACAAATCAATCTGTCACTGGAAACAAGAAAAAGAGTACTGAAAAGTTACATAGAGCCAATCTTATTATACGGGTGCAAAGTATGGACAATCAATAGACAGCTGGACAGAACAATTGAGGAGACATAGTTGTGGTTCATAAGACGCATGCTGCTTATCCCATGGACACCTAGAAAAACAAATGAAGAAGTCTTGGTTGAAGAAAATTGCTGACGACAGCTTATGACGAATATACGAAAGCGACAGGCAAATTTCATTGGACACACAATACGGAAAGAAGAATTGGATAATATTGTAACATCAGGCAAGTTTGATGGAAAGAGAGGCAGAGGCAGACAGAAGGAAGAGATATAGGACAAGTTGACAACATGGCAGAGAGCAGCAAGAACAACAGACACCATTGCTGCAACGCAAGACAGTGTGAAGTAGAGGTCCATGATCACCCACACTAGTCGGCAAGGCACCCGATGATGATGAAGGGTAAGGAAAGAAAACGTAGCAGTTCCCCGTTGCAGTTTAGGGACAGTTATGAGCATGACATTGATGAAACAGCCCATTTATAATTCTACTGTGAATAAGAACATGTTAATACCCCCCCCCCCCTTTGGGAAAGGCCCAAAGACACTTCAGTCAGTAGCAACGCCACGGGGGTTTAACAAGGTCATCTTTGGGCCAAATTCAGCAAAGCTTCGAAGAAATGAAATTCAACCAGGGGGACATTACCGTTGTCAATATTATGAGAATAAATAACGAAAATGTTGAACAAATATAAAGTTTTAAAAATTTCAACCAAAAATGAATGAAATGCAAAACTTAACCAAACATTATTGTAATATTTTACAGAGTATCTGTTTGTGCATTTAATGAACAGATTTGTACAAAATTGATATCGCCAAATAAACCCAGGGTGGTGATGGATATTAAATCCCCATGTGTTGACCATTAATGACTTTTCTACATTTACGTTCCAATACGCTGATTGAAAATTTTAATTACCCGGCAGCATTTTTAAGGGCCTATTCTTTTGGCGCCCTGTTAAGACATTATATTTCAACTGTTCGATTATGTGTGGGTTGTCTCCGTAGACTTTGCATGACACTGTCAAAAACCCCATACGTAGTAATTGAAGAGGCAAAAAGTGTGTGTGTGTGTGTGTGTGTGTGTGTGTGTGTGTGTGTGTGTGTGTGTGTGTGTGTGTGTGTGTGTGTGTGTGTAAAAGTGTAGGGGGGGCATTCATTTGTTAGCTTTCGGCTTATAAGGCGTTCCCAAAAAATCTTTCTTGCAACCATACAAGGGCCACTCTTGATGTGTGGGGACCTAGACGCTCAGAGCAAGAACATTGGTACCCTAGACGGTCAGAGCAAGAACATTGGTACCCTAGACGCTTAGAGCAAGAACATTGGTACCCTAGACGGTCAGAGTAAGTACGTAGGTGAGGACCAAATCCCATTATAACCAGACCGCTACATAAGAGCATTGTTATTATAACGCCTTCTCTTCCGCCAACCTGCTACAAACTTTTCTCCGCACGGAGAGATATTCGTCTGCTGTGGCAGTCGTGGTTTTACTGTCTTTGCCTTGAAGCGAAAAACGGGCTGGTCTCACCATTGTTGCTTAAGAAGTGCAATTTTGCGTGTTATTCAATTTTGATTTTCATTTTTAAACTTGACATTTCTTAAACACGTCAATTGGCTTTCTGGGAGGAGTTCCACTGACAAGGTCTACTGAACAAACTATACAAGAGTTAGGGTAAGGGTTAGGGTTAGGCTCAAAGTATCCCTTTCTTGTGTGTTGTTGGTCGGCCGGCTTCTAGATATTCATAAACCTGAAGGCCCCCTTGTTGAATTTCATTTACTCGAAGTTTTGTGGATATAAAGTGCAGAAATGACGGTGTTAATCCCCTTTAAGTGAGTCATCTTTTGCTCTTTAGATACCGTGTACCATCAGCGGGTATAAAAGACACATTTTTAAAAGAAAATACAAAAACAGAATACAACACAAGTGTAAATTTAGCCCTAGAGCAAAGACAACATCCAAAAACATCCGTTGGTGTAAAAAAAAAAAACACCAAAAAAACCAACAACACTTACTGAGTGAAATAGCACTATCCAATGAGTACACACGTTGAGAAAGACGCAGAACAAACTGGGCAGTTGAATCGTGGGTCAGTCTCGGTACGTTAAGCACCACACATCCGTAAAAAATTGGACATGCCTGTTTTTCTTCACTTAGACAACTGGGGCGTACTTACCTCAGTTTAGGCTATACCTATCTGCACCCCCCCC
>NW_004797830.1:60134-69178 GCF_000002075.1 Aplysia californica
ACACACACACACACACACACACACACACACAAACACACACACATACACACATGAATACACGCATAAGAAATCAACACATACATAAATGCACAAGCACACATGCAAAACCACAAACACACACACACAAACACACACACACATACACACACTCACACACACACACACACACACACACACACACATCTGTGAACATGCACACACCTGCGCGAGGACGTTTTAAAAGCGTTATCAGAATAACGAAAAGAAGTTGAGTTTTCTCTTTAGAAATGCGTTTATTGTTTCATGAATTGACCCCTATTCTGGACTGATCATATTAATATGTTTCTGATACTGTTCAAGTTCTGCCCATGAATGACGGTTATGTGCCGGTGTATACGTGGGGCGGTTCGGCAATTTGCCGTCACACGCAGGACACTTGAATTCGATTCCCGTGTAGGGGGAATTTTTATGCATGGCGTCTTGCGGTCTTCTTTCTTGGATGTTATATTTCTCTTAGTTGGAGTTGGCACTTAGAAGCAGGGTCAAAAACCAGCCTCCCAAATCATCGAAATAGTGTGTATAGGGGTGTAAAACGATCTCCAATTTAAAAGAAAATTATCTACATCGTTGTTAACTGCTAAAAATCAGCAAAACTTAGCTTGGTGGACATATCCAGTTGTTTCAATTAGCTATAAACTAACCCGCTATAAAAAGGCCCATACGTCTGAAATCCTCCTCGGGTGTAATAAATGTGTGATTGCAGACCTTCCACACTTAGAGACCCCGCTTGGAGCCAGGACAACTTATTATACAGAATGGCAAGAGAGGGTGCTTCATTTCAAAAAGGTCCGAAAATCTTCTCTTAGCCCTCGCGTCGGCACAACCTAGATCTTTTACGAGGTGGCTGAGTCAATCTCGCACGTAAGGGCCACCCGTGCTGACGGGGAGATACAGTCTCCCATAACATAGATCAGAGCGCTCATTTGACCTTATGCAGTTGCTAGCGCCGTAAAACCTCTACTAAAACTAAAACATAGATCAGGATACGCCATAAAAACAGACATACCCTGCTGGAATCAAGCTCGCGCGATTTGATTGTAACGTCGACGAGCCATCCCACCATACACGCCCTGACCTTTTGACTTTATTATATCCCTGGGGCATTGACCGCTGTCCAAAAAACGGACCCCATCAAACCATAACTGACTAATTATAGCCCCCCCCCCCTTCCTCCTCCCAACTGCTCAGAAATCCAATTTCGCAGACATCCTTTGGTTCCAGCTTAATGAAGGCTTAATCAACTTCCTTGACCTTAAATCCGAACAAATATGAAACATCTTTACCTTCCAAGTAAGACGGTACTGCACCACCCCTCTCCCCTTTTTTTATTTGAAAAAAAACAACCCCACTCAGCCTCCATCGCGATCTACTTCTATTTTGGCACCCCCTCCCCGGCTGTTTTACCCAGCCTCCACCCCGATCCGCTTCTATTCTGCCCCCCCCCCCCCCCCCAAAAGCCCCTTGGCAATCAGAATGTCTGAGATTCCAGACGCTCCCATGGGTTGTCTACGGGCCTGTTGTTGGCCACTCTATTGCCGGCCGCTGGAAACAGCTGGGTCTGCCCACACAATTATGTTTGATTGTTTTTGTATGAGGCCAGCGCCCGTATGATGGTTCCTTTTTTTGTTTTTTTTGTTTTGTTTTTCATGTCTACTAGTCTACTATTTTTCCCCTTCTTTCAGCAGGGACGGTTTTCCCATTTATGTAGGAGTTTTACAAGCCCCCCCCCCTTCCTCTCCCGACCCTTTCCAGAACAGAAATAACAAAAATCACAAAAAACCACGAAGTACCTAACTGCCTTTCCTAAGACGCCAGTCGGTGAGCCCTAAGAAACAGCCTGCCTACTGAATATTTCAGTTATGTCCTTCCAAACCTCGGTTCTTTCTTAAATCGCAACATTTGTCGTAAAAGCAGAAACACACACACAAACACACGCACACACACACACACACACACGCGCGCGCGCGCAGAAAGACTGAGAGAGAGAGAGAGACAGAGAGAGAGACAGAGAGAGAGAGACAGAGATAGAGAGACAGAGAAAGAGAGATAGAGAGACACAGAGAGAGAGAGAGGGACAGAGAGAAAGGGTGAGAGAGAGAGAGGGGGGGGGGGAGGGGGATAAAGGAAACAAAGAGAGAAGGAACTTCAGTCAGACAAAGATTTGATTATGCAACCTATAGATACACGTCCTTTTACATTCTGAGCAAAAATACACATAAACACGTAACACGACTGCTTAGCTTAACCCCTTTACAGCTGAGACGTTTCCATCTAAGTTTGGACTAACAAAAAATAAAATGTCAATTTACGGGAGCAATACAAAGCCATCATATCTTCTTTCCCATTTTTTTATGAGTAAGAAACTGTACAAATTGTGGCATCTCTGCCCTAACACATATTGTACACATGCGCAGAACAAAATGCCAGTGAACAAGTTTTTGGAGCACAAACAAGTACACACATGTACGTCGACACAGTAGTGGCGAGGTTAATTAACAAAAATACACATAAACACGGAACAATGGTGTGATGAAGATAGCCTCATCCCTGAATATCAGTTCGGTTTTAGACGAAATCACTCTGCAATAGATCATATATTTTCACTTCAGTCTTTAGTCTAAAAATATATCTCCAAGCCTGGTGGAAGGTTCTATGTATGTTTTGTCGACTTTTTTAAAGCATTTGACTGGGTTGACAGAGAAAAGCCTTGGACAGTATTGAGAAGTCTTGGCTGTTCTTGTCCAATGTATATCATTTTGAAAAATATGTATCGAAGTGTTCTTTCATGTGTTAAAGTCTGTTCAGAGGAACGAGGATCCATGCAATATCATATTACTGAATACTTCCAATGTACATCAGGTGTCAAACAAGGCTGCACACTTAGCCCTATATTACTTTCTTTGTTTATATCTAAATTTGAAAAACATGTACGTCGACACAGCAGTGAAGAGGTTACTTAACAAAAATACACATAAACACGTAATAAATCTGCCTAGTTTGGAAAGCAGTCCAAGGTCCAAACGCCCCATCGGGACTTTGAACCTGGGTTGTCTGCACCATACGTCCAACGACGTCGGTTTCGTCATAGTCGGTCGCTGCTGACAATATGATTATGATAATGAAAATGGAACTGGATACTTACTCTATATTGGTCACGCATTCCACAATAAACCAGGGCTATCCTAATTACATGTACATGTCATTAACCCAACTTTCTGGAAAATTAAAATTAAAATAAATCTTTAAAAATGACTCACCTCCGATCAATCCAGGCGTTGTGCTTCTTCATCTGAATCTGATGATGGTCAGCAGCTTATTCATTTGAATTCATTAAACAGTTAATCTCAAAATCATTGACTATTTTTTTTCTCTTGAAAAAGCTGGCAAATTCCAATCTAGATCTAGATCTGTTGAATGTGGCAACGCACACATATTATTAATATAGTATTCAACTGACTGACAGGATAGAAACGTGTTTAGGAAATATTTAACACACGGATTGGGGTTATTCATAGCACAATGAACTTCGCGACATAATGTTTTATACAATTCGCAGACCACGCCGTGTGCATTCAGGTACCGCACCTATGTTTTTGAGACATACAGCAGATAATATGTTTCCAGTGGAGGGAGGGTTCACACTGAACTAACGACAGCATGTTGCTTGAGTTTTTCTTTTATTCTTTCTGGGTGACAGGACGCCAGATAATTAATGAAGGCTGGCTCAGACTCAAATGTCAGCCTGTGCCTGAACAAAATTTACTTTTCGTGTCAAAATTGTCAATATTAGGCTTAAAGTGCAATGGACATGATCTATAATCAAGACAACTTCACCGTCGCTCTCTCTCTCAATCTTTCTCTCTCTCTCTCTCTCTCTCTCTCTCTCTCTCTCTCTCTCTCTCACTCTCTCCCTCTCTCTCTCTCTCTCTCACTCTCTCTCTATCTCTCTCTACCTCTACCTCTCTGACTTTTCTCAGATTTCCCCATGTCAGTTCCCCGCACTCCCCCCCCCCCAACCGTCTCTTTCACTCTCTCTCTCTCTCTCTTTATCTTTCTCTCTTTCTCTCTCTCGCTCTTTTTCTATCTCTCCCTTTCTCTCTCTCTCTCTCTCTCTCTCTCTCTCTCTCTCTCTCTTTCAATCTCTCTTTCTCTCTTTCTCTCTCTCTCTCCCTTTCTCTCTCTCTCTCTCTTTCTCTCTTTTATTCGTTGTTGTTTCCCTTTTTACTGCCGTTCCCCTCTCATGCCTGCCATTTGATACGTCTGTCTGTCTCTCTCTTCCTCTCTCCTTCTCATCTCATCTCATCTCTCTCTCTCTCTCTCTCTCTCTCTCTCTCTCTCTCTCTCTCTCTCTCTCTCTCTCTCTCTGTGTGTGTGTGTGTGTGTGTGTGTGTGTGTCCCTCTCTTCCCCTCTCTCTCTCTCTTTCTCTCTCTCTCTTTCTCGCTTACCTATTTCTATTGTTAATGTCAGAACAATCTCGGGGGGGGGGGGATTGGAGGGGGGAGGAGGAAGCGATAGATAGATAGATAGATAGATAGATAGATAGATAGATAGATAGATAGATAGATAGATAAATAGATAAATAATGAGAAAGAGAGAGAGGAGGAAGAAAGAAAGAGAGACAGAGACGTGGGGGGGGGGGGAGAAACAGAGAAAAAGAAAGAAAGAGAGTGACAGAGAAAGAGACAGAGGGAGGGGGGGGGGAGAAACAGAGAGAGAGAGGGGAAGAGAGAGAGAGAGACAGAGAGAGACAGAGAGAAAGAGAGAGAGAGAGAGAGAGAGAGAGACAGACAGACAGACAGACAGACAGACAGACAGACAGACAGAGAGAGTGACAGGGAGTGAGGGGAGAAAGAGAGAGACTTGTGAACAGCGCTGGCCAACCTGCGGTCATTGACCCCTCTGTGTTACCTAACAGACTTCTCCTTTGCCATGGTGTGTCCACACAAAAAAGATATCAGGTAAGCCTACGTGACTAAAGTTCGTTCATGTGGAAAAACAAAATCCGGCTTCATTTTGAACAAAGAAAAGAAGACAGTACTGCTTATTTTAAGCAGTGGAACAGGAAGACAGTATAATTTACGAGTATAACAGAGGAAATATGAAAGGTGCTGGACGTATCAGTGACGCCCGTAATACGTAAACAGGTAAAGAGGTGAACTGTTTTTTCTTTTTCTTTTAAATCTGCGACATTGCACAGGTGTAACGTAACGCCTCTAAAAACACCGAAACGTTTCTTAACCGTACGTCGTTATTTTGTTTGTTTGTTTGTTTAGTATAGGGTTTTACGGCGCTCGCAACTGCATAAGGTCATATGAGCGCGTGGGACACACCTAATACTTTTTAGTTGGTAAGAAATTTTGAATTTTGCCCGGGTGGCGGCCGAAGCCTACTCTTATCGATTTTAGACCACCAAGGGATCTTTAACGTGCGCAACTTGCACACGGGCCCTCCGAGATTTTTCGCCCTTGTCCGAGAAGCTAGGTGTAGATCTTTCCTACCAGAAGGTCAGGGGTGTAGCAGAAAGACAGCTGTAAGAAGGAGTCAAGGAGTAGCAGTAGAAAGGCTGCAGAAAGAGTCAGGAGCTTAGAGGAGGGGGCAGGGGCAGAAAGAGGAGACGAAAGCAGACGACAGAATATTGCTAGAGAGCAGGATTTACTTGGATTTACTTGGATCCAGAGCTAGAATCATAGCAGGCGGCGCATGTCCATAGCTGCTCATCTCTCTTTTCCAGCGTCCACATCAGGGTCTTCCTGCTTATTGTCTCCATGAGGAGCTGGTTTGAGACACGCCTGACCACTCCTCGGAGCAAACTTTTTTTCGCTGTGCCCCGCACACACTTTCCTGCTGAGTGTGTGGGAGTCTGTCTCCTCTTGGTTGAGAAGGCTCTTCTTTCATCTGGCGATCACCATTTGTGGGTCGAGCATGATTCGGCCATTGGGTGTTGCTTTGCCGGCAAGTTCATCAGCACGCTCATTTCCGTGCACCCCGGCGTGACCAGGGCAGAACACCCATGTAATTCTTAGGAGGTGGCTATTTGCAATGGAAGCTCTCCAGTCACTGTAGAGCCACCCACTCCTCATTTTTTCTAGGGTGCTCATCGAGTCTGTGACAAACAGGGCATGTTTATACGCTTCCATGCTGATCCAGGAGAGCAGGAAAGGAGATGAAAGGAGACAATTTCAGAGAAGAAAATTTTTTCGGTCGCTACCCGGATTCGAACCCGGGACCTTTGAATGAGAGGCCAACACCTTAACCTCTAGGCCACGAGAGCCCCCGGTCGTGATTTTCTATAATCTCCATACGACATGAGGAACTCTGTGCAACCACTTTCCAAAGAGGAAATTTACTCGTTGATCCGATCCGTACGCTTTGCATAGTAGTCTGTCAAAATGACTTTTTTTAAAGAAATACTGTAAGTTTCAAAGAGATCTTCGTACTATTCTAAAAATGAAGAATACAACCCCGAGGGTACAAAATGATCCCTGGGCGTAGGGATAGGGTTAAGAGGCAGGAACTCTAAATAGAAATTCGATTCCATATAGGACCGAGCCAGAGGGGAACATTCTTGTGATGTGCTTTGGCAACGTCTTGTCGAACCGAGCCTTGAACCTTCGAACCTGCATTCTCACAATTACAAATGCAGTTGTAGCCTTATTATATGGGGTGCCCACTACAGATGGGATCGGCCGATTGGGCCGATCGCCCTATTCGGTCGCTTAATACGGGGTGACCACAACGGCTGGATCGGGCCGATCGCCCGACTCGATCGCCTGAAACTGAAAACAAACACGTTTGTTTTTGAGGCGATGCCTGATCGGCTGATCCCAGCCGTAGTAGGCACTCCGTATAAAAAAACCCAAACGTGTTTGTTTTCAGTTTCTGGAGACCGAGTCAGGAGATCGGCCGATCCAGCCGTAGTGGACACCCCGAATAACCACTCGGTTACGGACACCACTAGTCTGGAGCTGAGAAACACTTGCGGAAATGTGATACTAAAGAGAGGAGGGAGCAGGCTCTAGATGAGTTACCCCTAGGGTCAGTTAGACAAAAAAGTCTGAGAAAAAGAAATTGTTTTTGTTGTTGTTTGTTTGTTTGTTTGTTTGTTTGCTTGTAGCAAATTATAGCTATAGAAGTCTGGCAGAAAAGGGGTTGGGGGGGGGAGGGGGGGGCTCTCGTGGCCTGGAGGTTAAGGTGTCTGCCTCTCTTTCAATAGATCTCGGGTTCGAATCCGGATTGCGAAGGAAAATTTTCTTCTCTAAAATGTTCTCCTTTCACATCCTTTCCTACTCTCTAACAATATTCTGTCGTCTGTCTTCGTCTCCACTTTCTGCCCTCACCCCCTCACCTCTTTTGCCCCTTTCTCTGGGCTACTGATTCTTTCTGCAGCCTTTGTACTGCAACTCCTTGTCTCTCTCTTTCCCCCCCCCCCCTCTCTCTCTCTCTCTCTCTCTCTCTCTCTCTCTCTCTCTCTCTCTCTTTCTCTCTCTCTCTCTTTCTTTGATTTCTATCTATTTCTTCTTATTTGACCTAAAAACAACGTGCGTGCAAACTTGAGTAAGTTTCAAGCTATGCCAGGGACAAAAAAAATCCGCCCTCTTTCCGCCTGACCTGCCTCTAATCGCTCCGCTCTTGGTGTGGCCAGTCAAATATTTGTGAAGCAGCGTGGTGGAATCAGGCTTTCGTCAAAATACTCAAAGTGAAGAAACCTGACTTTTTCCGCAGGTTTGTGAATTTTTATCCAATTTCCGGGTTTTTTTGGCTCAACACCTTTCATGCCAATCAAAGAACTCATTTCTGTGTGGATTGTTCTGAAAAACGTTGATTAAAGGTACAAAAAAATGTAAATTTTTAGTTACCACGGACTCTTAAGCTAAGGACATAACTAATCTTTCGAAGCCATTTTCTCTTAAATTTTATCCCTGAAAACAGGTGACCCTCACCTCTTTTATTCGCAAATATCTCGACTTGTATTGAAGATAAATGGATATTTTTTTCATCCAAATAAAGACAGGTGAACAAACTTTAAGATGACACCATCTAGATAACTCTAGATGCCCCAAAATTGACGGGAGCCTATCTGTCTTTGCAACACTTTTCACCGCCCTCCCCCGCTCTGCTCCTCCCAGCTTTCAATGTGGCCACAGCGTGAAGCGTGCGTTAAAGTGCTGTGTTGAGGAACACCTACATTTTGTAACATCTATTGCCATTGTAAACTACCAAGGCAGATTTCTCCCTGCGAGATGAATAAAGATTGTCACTGTCATTGTTATTGCCAATCATAATACGTCAACTTATTAATGTTTTAGGTGTATGTATGTTGTAAAGCATTTATAATTTTTGTACTACTCCAGGCTTACAACAAAGAAAACGTGTCAAAACTTACGTTTGCAGTGACGTTCATGATTGGGATTTTAGATTCTGTTTTTTATCCAGCTTTTAGACTTGTATGCACAAAACTGAGAAGATTAAACAGACCAATTTGATTTGATCTTTTTTCTTTTTTTTTACCGCGGTCAGACGAAAGTGAACGCTATGATTGTATTTTAAGTGGGCGTCCCACGCGGTTTTTTCCCCCCGCAGAATCTCGTTTTTTGGGGGGTTTTTTGCTTCTTCCATGAAATTCTTAAAAGTTACCTAAGTAAGTAATCAGTTCAATTTTCCCAATACCCACTATGTCATAACATAATAAATCATTTTACCCCGACCGGAACGAGATTCGTCTCTCTCTCCCACCGACGACAATAACACAATGAAGACGACATTACTAAGGTAGGAGACGATTTAATCTGTAGCTACTATTCTGAGATTCTGAGAGAAAAACGGCGTGTTTTGTTGTCATAGCAACGGCAGTAAACATTCCACCATCTTCACGGCACGGGGGTTGGCGACTGGAGTGTTTCCCCCTGTTTGTGAAATATTGAGAGTGCTGGTGAACTGTTTACACGACACAGTGTGTCTCTCAGTGTGTGTCTGTGTGTGTGTGTGTGTGTGTGTGTGTGTGTGT
>NW_004797830.1:69327-71719 GCF_000002075.1 Aplysia californica
ATGTGTGTTTATACGTCTGTATCATTAATTTGTGTGTGTGTGTGAGTCTAAGTGTGTGTGTAAATGTGTGTGTGTGTGTGTGTGTGTGTGTGTGTGTGTGTGTGCGTGTGTACGTGTGTGGGTGTGACCAAAGGCAGGAACACAACATAAATATAACCATACACGCACAGACCTCAAAACACATACTACACACACACACACACAAATATCCACGACATAACACCACCAAAAGAATCATAGTTAGGTAAAATAGTACATTCACACTTTTCTACCAGCTGACATAGGTTTAACATTCTCAGAACAATTGACTGGGTTTTAAAAAAATAATCTATTACATTTTTGGGTGGGGACTGGGGAGGTGGTTTAAAAAAATCTTTTTCAGTCATTTCACCTTGGTCAGTGAGAACAACCTCCCCCCCCCCCTCCCAACCTCTCAACAATCTGTCGTCTCGTTCTCCCTTTCTTCCTTCCTTCTCCGCGTTTCCCGTTCTCCATTCCTCCTTTCTTCCAATTCACCTAAACTAACAACACAACGCATTATTTCAGTATTTTGAGATAACAAAGTAACCTATGTGAAAGATGGGGGTGGGCATAATCCGAATAACCTATATCCTGATAAACCGGATAATTCTCATTTAAACATTATCCGAATTCAGGCTCCAAACTCTCTTTCCTGACCAAAGTGGGTGGACCCATTTGTTGAAGTGATGCTAACCCGTTTTGTGAAAAGGTTCTTTTTAAAAAAATCCCTTGCCCATTTATATGAGATTCGCACCATCTGATTAGTAAAAAAAAAGGGCGTATGAAAGTGTCCAATAGCGTATTACGTGCCTACTTAGTATGACAAGTAATTGTTACAGATAGAGATTCAAGGGTTATAGATGTAAGTCTGAGATCTGAGAGCAATGACAATTTTAGAAATAATGGTGGTGATAAATGATGATGTGGGATTGTATTTAAGTAATATCAGTGTTAGTATTTTATCTTCTACAGCTCCAATGACACTCGAGGGACGTGGGCACTCTCTATCCCGTTCCCTACTAACCCATTTACCGGAGCGGTTCATAAAATATTATGTGCCGAAGATGAGCTCTAGCATATCATCCGGATTTTGCTAGAGCGACTCATTGCCCAGCCCTAGTGAAAGATATGTTAGTGCACCTCTTCGGCAAATAATATGATATGAACCGCTTCGGCAAATGGGTTAGGACCACTTTGACAAACGGGTTAGCATTACTTCAACAAATGGGTGCATCCAGTTTGGCAAGCGGGTACGGAAAGGGAGTTAAAGAGTCTGAATTCGGACAATATTTCATTGATAATTATCCGGTTATCCGGATAGATTATCCGGATTTTGCCCACCTCTAGTGAAAGAGCCCAGCACTACTCGTCGTTTGTTCCACTACACAAACAGCCCTGACAGTAACAGGCGGCCAATCAAATTAATCAGAAGTAGAAATGTAAAGATTTACATTTCTTTCAGTGGTGCGGACTTTGTTCATTCCTGTCTTCAGTCTCAGGTCGAGACTTTTATTGATCAAGTAAAACCAAAAGACAAAAGCCCCATTTCTATATATTATAAGTGCCACTGAGAAACATTTACTGCTGAACACAGAAAAACTGAAATCGATAAAACTGAGTTCAAGAAACGCATAGGTAATTATAAAAACGAACTTCATTAGATTCCTCCATTAGCAGAACTGAATGCTGAAAACGTTCCTGAAGTGCACTGTTTACGACTACCAGAGGAGCACAGGGGATCACCAAAGGTTGATTTTTGTTTTCAGAGTGTGTAGGATAACTGATTTTTCAATGCAATACACTGAATACACAAAACAACAATTTCAAGGACAACCGACTTATTGATTTATCAAAACATTTATCAAAATATCATCAAATTAATTAATGTTGTAAACTAATAATTATGTGGCCCTTTGTGACTCACAGACTATAATATACCAACGCATTACATTATACGGACAGCCAAAAAAAAACAACTACAAAGAGATAAAAACTATACTTAAAGACTTCAACAATAGAGGGACAGTAACATAAATGCACTACATTGTTACTTCATATCTTTCCAATTTCCTTCTTTCTTTTCGCTTTTTTTCCGACGACAACAGACACTTTGACTTTCCATTGTAGGCTAAATGCAACCCCTCTAGGTCAGAGAAACGGGTGAAATCATCCACACAGGAACAATAATCGGTTCGTAATGGTACTAAAATTGCGAAGCCTTTCGTCTTTTAACGACTTTTGCGGTCATTGACACATCCCTTGGAGACAAATTCTTGTCGTGTCGGTACCACAAAGTTGATATTTGAAAAATGGAAATGTGAATTGTGAGGCCTCCTCATATATATATATATGTGTGTGTGTGTGTGTGTGT
>NW_004797830.1:73146-74689 GCF_000002075.1 Aplysia californica
GTCCTTCCGTGTTTTTTGTTTTTTTCTTCTTTTCTTTCAAGTGCTTTTTGTTCTATATTTGTTGTTACTGATCCCGATCTCAACGCGTTTTCCCCTTATTTTATCAATCGGTTTCACACCTTTGCTCGCAGAGTCAAAGATTGTACAGAACAAGACAGTTCACTCGGCCAAAAAAGTGTCCGCGGAAGTCCGCGCATTGGTTCAGATGTGGCTGCAGTCTTTGTTTTGAAGCTCTCTTTCGTTTCTCCTGAAGAAGAATAGGAATAGTACCCCATTGTGCATTAGCTGTTCCGGTTCGCTCAGTGCGGAGTTTTGGGTTTATTTTATTTTTAATGACCTCTCCCTTTTCGTTCTAAATTTTTTGTCAGCCTAACCATTTTAAAAGGCGTTTTTCCGAAATTTTGATTATAATTTATGCAAAAACTTGTTGGTTTCACTTTGATTTTTCTTCCACCCAAGTAAGGTAGCTCCGTTCGCAAAGCGGGAACTTTTTCGAAGAGGGCGCCACCTGGATTTTGAGGACACTTTTTTAATAATAATTGGTTCAAAGAGATGAGTTAACCATCTTGTTATACAGAATCTTTGGTGGAGTTCAACTCTTAGGGGCTTTCTTTGAAGTTCATTTCAAAGAGTATCAAACTTAATTTGAAAGCTGAAACATAATCGAATAGAGATTCGAGTACCGGATTGTTATACATTCGCTGTCTCTGAGTCTGGAGGAATCTTTTGCAATTTTAGAGTACTTTATACGGTCGTTTTTTAAGGACAAGCAAGCTAACACAGATTTCGGGGGTTTCCAGAAATCTTGACGTTCACCAAAGTCAGACATGCCCTACCTATAGGAAAAGTTTAGTTTTATTTGTGTGTGTATTTGTTTGGTTATAGAGAAAATTCTTCTTGTCTTTTAAATAAACTGAACAAGGGACAAACATTTTACCTTTGATTTTCTAAAAACAGAATTTTTTGGGATAGCCCCTTTGTGCTTAAAAGCGACCTTACAGCACTGTATCATAGAAGCGTATTCCCTGGTCAGAAGGGACTCATGCCAGTTTGTTACAACAGGCCCAGTTTGTCACAGGCCCATCCCGCCTCGACTGTGCCCTGCATGATGGAAGTTATCACTGACACTCTCAAAAAGAGTAAATGAATGACTGATTAATTGTATCATGAATTGAATCTTACTTTTCAAACGTTTTTAACGAAAAGAACATTCATTGTTGAAAATTTAAAGAGTAATGTGCTTTGATTTGCATACAAAAAGGAAGAAATATTGAACAAGACAAGCTGAATTGGCATTTTAGAGGGAATATCTCTACTCCACCAATTTGAAAGTGGAGAATAAAAAACGTGAATTACAACTACAGCGTTAATGTGCTGTAATTATGACAAACTGGGCCTGTGACAAATTGGGTAGCCCCTGTCAGGAGGTATAATTTCTCTATTTTTTCACATCATTCACTTCGGTGGGATTCCATTGCAATGTGCGTGTATCTCTCTCTCTCTCTCTCTCTCTCTCTCTCTCTCTCTCTCTCTCTCTCTCTCT
>NW_004797830.1:75280-77347 GCF_000002075.1 Aplysia californica
GTGTGTGTGCGTGTTTGTATATGTGGAGAACCTTACCCACGTTAAAAATCAAACAAAACAAAAAGCAATATAATAGAAAAAAATGTGTCCTTTTTTTCAAAAATGGAACGCCTTTGACAAATTAAAAGCAGGACAACACTTGTTACGTTGCTGTTGCTGAGTGAGTCATTGTACATTTTATAAAGACCTACTGTTTCAATTCATCTATCGTTCGTGTATTTGATACGAAACCGACACTCACCCTTTGTTCTTCCATTGTTCTCTTCAAAAATGGATGCCGCCGAAACGGGTTTGAGATCCAGTTACCCACGTCAAACAAATGTGCCAGCTCTGGTTGAGCTCGGATGTACCCTACATTTTATTTGTCCCTTTGTTTTTGTCTATTTTGTTGATTTTGTTTACTTTAATAAAACTATTTCTTTTGACTTAGTTTCTTCGTTTATCTTTGTTATTTTTCCATGTTTTTTTAGTAGGTTTAACAAAGAAACGTGTTCCAGGAAAAAAGAACACATTTCAAGACAAATCACATACTTTACTTTTTAGGATAGAAGCAAGCAAGTTTGAGGTTTAAAAACATGAATTAGATTTCAGAATGAGCGAGAAACAAATTAAAAGAGAAAATAAGTTAAGGACAAAAAGAAACGAATTTCAGGCTATGAAGATGGGAATTCCAGATGATAAAAAAACCCAAAAAAAAAACAATGGGGAAAACCATGGTGTTGGTGTTGGTGTTGTTGTTGTTGTTGTTGTTGTTGTTGTTGTTGTTGTTGTTGTTGTTGTTGTTGTGATGTTAAGTTTGTACCTATTGTTTTGTTTTTTGTTTTTTCCTTGTTTTTGTTTAAGTCGTGAGGTTAATTTTGCTCCTGCTGTTGTTGTTGTTGTTGTTGTTGTTGTTGTTGTTGTTGTTGCTGTTGTTGTTGTTGTTGTTGTAATGTTAATGGTTTTAGTGTTGTTGTTTGCGTTATGATGTTCATATTGTTGATATGGCAACACAACACGGTTTACTTATCATTGAACCTAACCATCGTTCTTCTGGTCAAACGCTCGACGCGGTCGTCATTAAGAAACACTGATTGTAATTCTTGCTAACTTCATTTTTAGAGCAGGTCTTGACAACCACGGTCCGAGAATTAAACTCAGGCCTTCTGCATGCCTCACCGAGGTGTCTTCCCACCATACTAACGACGCTGATATACTATATAGCGAGACTGATAGGAGTCTTTTTAATTTTTTTTATTTCAGTAAGAGTTTAACGGCACTTGCAAACACAATAAGGTCGTATAAGTGCCGAAGATTACAGTAGACGTGTTACAAGAGAGTAACAAACACAAAAAAGAAGGAGCGGAGATGTAGACGATACATTATTATGTTTGATAGGAAAGAAGGAGCAAACCACACTAGACCACCTGCCAACTGCCCACCGGACACAGAGTTTATGCAGCAGGATTCTCTACTCACACGCTGGCTGCAAGCTGACAGGCGAACAGGACCTTATTATGATTGATCTTGTATTGGCGCCAGGAGCTGGCCCCCCTCCACCGTTATATCTTTACTTTCTCTTCAACATTTTCCTTCCATATTTCTCTCTCACACTCTCTCTATCTATCTCTGTCTGTCTGTCTGTCTGTCTGTCTGTCTGTCTGTCTGTCTCTCTCTATCTCTGTATGTCTGTCTGTCTCTTTCTTTCTCTCTTTCTCTCTCTCTTTCTCTCTCTTTCTCCCTCTTTCTCCCTCTCTGTCTATGTCTCTCTCTCACCCACTTATTCCTTACTCTCTCTCTCTCCCACACTTTCTCACCCTCTCTGTCTCTATCAGTCTCTCCCACCCTCTCTCTCTCTCTCACTCTCTCAATCTCGCTCTCGCTCTCACTCTCTTTCACTCTCTCATTCTCTCAATCTCTCTCTTTCTCTCTTACTCCCTCATATTTGTCCCCACTCTCTTTCATTCTCAATCTCTCATACTGTCTCTCACCCTTTCTCCATCACTCGCTCTCTTACTCTCTCTCTGGGTGTCTCTGTCTGTCTGTCTGTCTGTCTGTCTGTCTGTCTGTCTGTCTGTCTGTCTGTCT
>NW_004797830.1:83980-87176 GCF_000002075.1 Aplysia californica
CTCTGACTAACAGGGAAATCCTCCATACCATTTTGTGATAATTGTGCAAACGTGGTATAACTGGCACCATCAGCAGGCAGACCCTTTCACGGACCCTGGAGAGGAGAGAGGAGCAGCTATGGTATTGTGCCGCCTGCAATAACGCCTGTTCCCAAACTAAGTAAGTAAAGATATCACTTCTGTAATAAAACAGCAACAACAACAACAACAACAACAACAACAACAACAACTACAATAACAACATTAACAACATCTTGTAATTACTACACATGCGTCAATGCATGGCAAGTGACTTCTGAGCCAATCGTTTTGATGTGTGCTACTCACGTAGTGTCCTGCCCTGTCTGAGAAAGTCTTTCGGTACTCAGTCCGCGTGGAAAGGTGGAGGAAGGGTCATTAACCCTTGGAATTGACGTGGAGTCCACGCCCTGCACGCCTTCTGGAGGGTCATTGCCTCATCAAAAATCAAAGGGGAATAATGTACCCGGCAATATCGACGGTTTCCCGCAGCGTGTTTCATAGGTGTAGCGGATAGACGCTTCACCGTCGCATGAAATAAATGGAGGTTTGATTCTCGAGCGGGAAGAAGTTACTCAGGCCGGGTTGGTCTTAATAGGCAGAGCCGATGAAGCCCATTTCCCAAAAGGTCGCTTTTAAGCAGAAGGGGGCCATCCCGAAAGATGGGGTTTTGAGAAAATCAATGGTAAAGTTTTTATCCCTAGTTCAGTTTCGTTGAAAGACAAGGAGAGTTTTTTCTATAGCCAAACAAATACGAGTATACACACTAATGAAACCTAACTTCTCCTATAGGTAGGGCAATACCTACTTTTGACTTTTGGTATCGGTCAAGATTTCCGTAAAACCCGAAATATGGGTTAGCCCGCTTGTCCTTAAAAGCGACCAAATAATCTGGATTGTGATGGTGAGTGCCGGGGGGGGGGGGATAGATGTCTGCAATTACATTTACTGTCGATTTTATTCCCAGTGCGTTCTAGACAAGTGTGCTTGTAAAATGGCTGGGTAATTCTGGTAAAGACAAAGACAATGTCTTATTGTTAAGGGACTCCTTTGCAACAATTAATCTTTAACTAATAAAAATAAAATCCTTTTTTTTTCTACCTTCCTGAAAACAAATGGCATAAAAAAAAAGTAACGCAAAGTGGCTGAACGAATTTATGGTAAAATATGAATGCGATCAAGCTTTGCCGAAGTTGACATGAGGACAACGTCCAAAAAAAAGTGGCGCTTTGTGGAAATCTTGCCATATCTATCCTACTGATTACCAGAATAGCTTTATCAAGGCAGTTTGCGTAATTAATCAGTACTGGTACCTCCTATATTTTGTAATGTTGTTTTGATTCAAATAGACAACATTGAAACAAATGTTAATAGATCTATATTTACTCTATTAAGTCAGTGATTTATTTCAAAAGCTACCAACCTATGAAATGAAACTTTCGTACGTTTAACAGCTTGTTAAGGTCGGTTGAATTCCCCATTCGGCACATTTGATAAAATCCTTTTCTAGGGAAGCACTAAAAAACATTTTAGAAAATTAAGAAAAAGAAAACCCATCGGAACGCACTGACCCAGACAACTTTCAAAGACATTCCAAAACAGCGACTTGTTGCAAGTACCCCGAATGGAAAATTGTGATAGATGCGTTTCGCACAAGTAAGGAAACTTGTGGCAAGAAAAATTGGAAAAGCATGTTACAGATAAAAAGGGAACCAGGCAGAAGAAAGAATGGGACAGGAAGCTTGAATTAAATTCAGTGGATGAGACTAGTGTGCATGAACTTGGACGGGGATCTTTTCAGCAGCGGAGTTGAAAACATTAATTTTCATTATTGCCACCTCAGAATTACAATGTTTTAAGTAATATTTTTGGCTGTTTTGAGTCACTAAGACCATGCAATCAGAAATGAAATGCTCCATCTGCTCTATCAAAAATGGTATGATTATTCTGAGTCATTATCAAAATATTAAAAAAAGCTCGACATACACGTATTGTGAAACTCAAAATTTTTTACTTTAAATTTCTCAAAACTAGGTACTAAGAGGATAGAACTTTATAATTCTAAGGGAGTGCTATAATATTACATGATTACATAACTCACTACAACGCTGAAAACTTTTTACTTGGACACAATTAGTGCCAAAGATGTAAAGTGTTACTTTTGGCACGAACGAAAAGAAACTCTGATAGCCAAAGAATTCTTTTATTGTGTTAAAAACTCGCGGTAAGAGTATGTTGACAATAATAGATATATACAAAGTTCATTACATTATAATGTAATTGCTGTACCATTCGAAACCGCAACGCTACCCTATTAAAAGTAGTCAGCGACTTTTGTACCAGACATAAAGCCTACGATGTTTAAACCTAAATGCCCTGTCGAAGCAAACGTTGAGCTTTTGAGGCTAGAGAGGTGAGCAGAGTAAGCTTGATTCCGGGTTTGGACTTCTCTGTTGATGGAGACAATCAGCCTGCCCTCACTGAAATGGGCCCTCATGAAGAGGGGCGAGGAAGCATGGAGCACCCCGTCTTCCTAGACCCCAGTTCTACATTCAAGTAATTCAAGTAGCTTCTCTGTTGACATTCACCCCGCCGTAAAACCTTACTAAAACAATAAATGCCATGCAAAATGAAAAGGACTGCACACAGTTTGTTCAAATGGACACTAAAAAACACTTGTCTATGTGCCCATGAACTACGTGAATGGTTTGAAGAAAGCAAGACAAAATCCACTTCCCTTCGATGTTTATTTTCTGGGGCATTCATATCTGAGAGCAGCAGAGGCAATCCTATTGTCAGAAAATGTCGCTGCCGTCGATTCACGGGGACAGAAATATCTGGTACAAATTGAACTTTGAGATAAACCCGCTTTTTACCAACTCCAGTAGGACAAAACTAATTCCCCTTCAGAAGCACCAACCTTTGCGTATTTGGATTGCTTGAAAATTCAGCAATCAAAAGATAAACACCTAAAAAAAACAAAAAAACTCAATTCCGTGATTTCCGAGCATTACCATCCTTTCTATGATAGTCTCAGACAAAAGGAGTCAATGTTTTAAAAAGACAAGAAAAGAATAAGGAATAAGAAAGGATACAGAGCAGAGAGAGAAAGAGGGAGAGGGGGGGGGAGAGAGAGAGAGAGAGAGAGAGAGAGAGAGAGAGAGAGAGAGAGAGAGAG
>NW_004797830.1:94550-96280 GCF_000002075.1 Aplysia californica
TCTTCTTCTTCTTCTTCTTCTTCTTCTTCTTCTTCTTCTTCTTCTTCTTCTTCCGATACCACTAATGATTAGAGGACAGGTGTATTGTCGCTGTGGAATATGCCACTAGGTTCCATCCAGCCTACCATGTTCTTTTTAATGAATTTCCGGCCTTCGTGTGTCTTCGGCGTCTCATCTGTGTTATAATGTGTGTTATGACGTGGTGGAATCAGGCGCTCATCAATTTTTACGTATATTGAGTTATTGGTACCATTAAAATGTTTGTTCGTTTGTCTTTTTTTCTGCGATCAATATGCACGTCGATCTAGAATAGAAGTTGAGATATTTGCGATTGAAGGAGGTGGTGGTAGCATGTTTTTTTTAGGTAACATTTGCGAGAAAATTGCTGCCGAAGTTTGGTAACATGTATAGCATGAGAGTCCTTGAGAATTGAAAATGTACCTATTATGTGGCATCATGCAACATTTTTACGTAAAATTCCCGTAAAATTCACATTGATTTTTTTTTTTAATTGACAATAAAAGATGAGCCAACGAACAAAAATTCAGCAAAAATTTCCAAACGAGGAAAAATGCCTGTTTCTTGAATTTTGTTACTTTAACAAGTGCCTGATTTCACCAAGATAGATGCCTCCCATAATATACGCGAGGCAGCGTGGTGGAATCAGGCTCTTGTCAATTTTTGGGCATGTAGAGTTATTGGTATCGTCTTAAAGCTTTTTCACTTGTCTTTATTTCGAAGAAAAATCTATCCATTTATCTTGAATACAAGTCGAGATATTTGCGAAAGAAGGAGGTGGGGGTCACTTGTTTTCAGAAGTAAAATTACTGAGAAAATGACCCCCAAAGAATAGTTATTTTCCTTAGTTTAAGAGTCCGTGGTAACTGAAAATTTACATCTTTTGTGCTTTTAATCAACTCTTTTCTGAAAAACCCACACTGAAATGAGTTTTTTAATGGGCATAAAAGGCGTTTAGCCAAAAAAACAAAAGTTTGATAAAAATTCACAAACCTGCGGAAAAATGCAAGTTTCTTTACTTTGATTATTTTGACGAGAGCCTGATTCCCCCACGCTGCCTCACATGCCGTGCCAGCAGAGACTGGCCAATTTCCTAATGATGCCTGTGTTGTGAAACAACACGTCAATATATCATTATGACTTTAATAATTGGTCGTGGTTGCTAGGGATTTGTCCATTATTCAGACTATCCTTCTAATTCTTGACATAATGGAAACATTCCAGGTTTCAGTACCAGGTGCGATTCTGGAAAGAAAATTCTGTTGTCCTTGAAGACGATTTTGGTGAAGAAAAAAAAAGCCTATTTGGACTCGGACTTAATTCTGGTCTTAAGTAAACATATTCATGTTGGAACGAATTTTCGAAGACTTTCTGTTTGCACGTTTCACGGATTAGTCTACCATAATGACCTTAATCATCTGTTTCATATCTTCCATTTGGAACTTTCTATCGGTTTGATCTGAAAGTAGGCTACATGCATGACCACGGCTTTCATTGATCAGAGTATCTTTCAACATGTTTACCCTCTATGGGCTCTGAGCGTGTTGTCTAGAGGGGATGTGTACTATACAAAATGTGTTAATATGGTTATCTATTAATGTTTTTGTTCATTCTATCTATCTATCTATCTATCTATCTATCTATCTATCTATCTATCTATCTATCTATCTATCTATCTATCTGTCTGTCTGTCTATCTATCTATATATCTAT